>NW_015654553.1:51401-53827 GCF_001515625.1 Sinocyclocheilus rhinocerous
ATGCTAAAATCTTCCGAGAGTTCTCATGATAGAACTTTATCATGCACTTTCGGCTTTACATACAACTTTGTTGTTCACATTCACATACAGCTACATTACATGCATGAAAGGCAATATTCGAAATGGCATAATAGGGGCACTTTAAAACAATTTTTACTTAGTAATTGCTAGTAATTTTCACAAATAGTTGCAAATAAATGAATAGTAACACATTGAATTAAAAGTGACATTTTTAAGTAGAACGACTGAAATAGAATTTTCTTGTAAAACACTAAAAAGTAAAATAATTTCAACAGTGCACTATGCACTTACTTATGTATGCTATATATCTTACTTGTGTCTATAGAAACATTTGAAACAAAGTTTAGGAAACATAAGCAACACTCCAATGTTCCACTGGATGATGTCTACTCTAATTCTTGGTAACACTTTATTTTGATTGTCCACTTTAGATTGATTCTGCTGAGTATACTACAATTCAACTACATGTCAACTAGCAGAGCCTTTTTGACCCCCCCAAAGTGACTGCATTTTTAAAATACACCAACATTCAATAAATAATTACATTTATTAATAAGAATAATCATAACAAACACTTATTCATCCAAGTAAATCAATAGAAACCAATGATCAGATATCATTAATGATCAGGATTGTAAGCTTAGCTGTAGTCTGCCTATGGTTGCCAAGCAACAGAGCACACTGATATAAAATTCAACTGATCACAGATGTGTGTATATCGGCTATTTTATAACAGCATTGAAGGTGCCTTGTGCAATCAGATTTTACATCAGATATATATTTTTTCCATCATCAAAGCACAGCGAGATTACAGGTGAAATCAGGATTAAAAATCGTTTTAAATGACAGAAAATTGATATTCTCTATACTGTTCCTGAGAACTGAGTTTCACACAGAGCAATGTCACCTTCATCTGCTTGTGATGTTATTTCAAAAGGGAAATATGGGGGATGGCTCATGTTCATTCCACTTCAAAAATGTTCAGATGCTTTCATTGATGACAATATTCCGTAATAAGTGCACAGAGGTCTTGACAAAATGGCAGAAAACTTCTGTTTACCCCCAAGCTCAATTGTACCTTTTGCGCTACTGATCTTCATTATTTCTTCAGTATTTTTTATGCCTTGCAGGATAAAGTCATGACAGTCATTTCAGGGGTGGTGTAGGCTGCTGTTTTGGCACATCTCTTCATTGAGTTTTGTCGTGAATCGCATTAGTGCCGTGGGAAGATAAAGCGATGCAGATACGTTCAATTAACCCGAGGGTCGGTCCTGAAAAGAGAACAGCCCGTTATCTAATAATGGTATTGTTCTACTTGAAGGCCGGGGCTGTCATTTGTTGTTTAGCATTATTCACAGGAGCATTTTTTTTTTTTGTCGTCTTTCTTTTCAGGCAATTTCCTTCCATCACAGCTGCAAATAGCAGGGGCTAATTCAAAGAAACGTGAGGGGTGTTCAAGCCATGATATGTTGTAATTATCTCACATTCATTATTACTCATTTATAATCTGAATATTATAGTTCTGTTATAAAATCGTAGCAAGAATCCTTGCTGTCTACTTACAGCACAGTACGTACTGTAAGGTCCGCCCACTGGTCCAACGACGGTAGCCAGTGATCCGGTAGAAGGATTCTCGCGTGTTGCTGTCTTTCCTTTTATACAGCACAACAATATTAAATTAAATACATTTTCTTGTGTTTTACCTCTTTTATTCATCTGACTCCAAAAATGAAAAGGGTTAAGAGAGTTGTTTGTTACTCATTAAATTTAGGTGAATGTTTGATCATTCTGTTTTACTCTTTACTTTATATTTACTCGTTCATTAGGAATCTATGTCGCTTAGGATGCCTCACGGCGGCCGCTATGCGTGGGCTCCACGATCACAAACTCGCCAGTTTGATCCTTATTCAGAGGTTTGTGGCTAATACTATTTACTTTAAATAGTAGGTTTGTTTAGCCCCCTACAATTACCCATGTAATGCTCAAACAACAATTAGCGGTTCTTCTAAACCCTTAGTCTAGACCCCGATAGTTATTATAACCACGCACAACTTAATTAACACTCCAAATATTAATCAGCGGTTCTTCTAGACCCTTAGTCTAGACCCCGATAGTTATTATAACCACGTACAACTTAATTAAAGCTGAAATCATACACATGGTTAACGTAACTGAGTACAACTTAAACTAAGGTCAAGCGGTTAGTCAGAAACCTATAATCTCACCTGATGTGCCCATGCTCCATCTAACCTGAGATTTAGTATGCACTTAACCCTGGTCGCAGATTTGCGGAAACATACGCCTTCACTTAATCTACTTGAAAAAATAACTTCAGAGTAATCAGAATGAATTCAAACATAACAATTTATTAATCAGGTAATCAACATAATAATTCAAAGTCCAAT
>NW_015654553.1:54502-54715 GCF_001515625.1 Sinocyclocheilus rhinocerous
AGAGGACAATAGAAAACAGTCAGTTTATCAGTTAAAGTCAGTTAATTGTTGATTCAATGATGTCATCGTCCAGCTCAGTTCAGTTCTCTTCCAAAAGTGTCTGTGCAGTCAAGTCGGCAATGTTGCCAGAAATTGTGTCATCAACTAGGCAAGCCAAAGGCGACAGTGGCAAGGAACCAAAACTCCATTGGTGACAGAAATGGAGAAAAAAAA
>NW_015654553.1:54735-81977 GCF_001515625.1 Sinocyclocheilus rhinocerous
CTCCATCGGTGACAGAATGGAGAAAAAACCTTGGGAGAAACCAGGCTCAGTCGGGGGGCCAATTCTCCTCTGGCCAGATGAAACCAGCATGGTGTGGTTTAATTCCAGGCTGCAATGCACGTCAGATTGAGCAGAGGACTCGTCTGGTTCTCGTGGTCTTGAGCTGATGGCCGACGAGGTCTTCACAGGGGATCTGTCTCTAGGGTTCATCTAGTTAACACGGTCTCCGCTGAATTTCAGGTTGTCTCTAGGTGCTGATCCACCATCTGGACTGGATACGGACTGGATCCAGGTGACTGCAGTGACCATCTGATCTAGATATGGACTGGATCTAGGTGGCTACGGTGACCTCGAAATAAGAATAAAACCGACTAATATTAGCTTAGATGCAATTCTTCTTACGATGTAACAAGTGCATCGGGTGTTATGGGAAGTGTTCCCAGTTCCGGTTGACATAATTAATGCAGCCTAACAATCCTTTAACGGATTTGAATTATAGAAAAGTGATTGTGTGTTATGTGTATGCCAGGTTAAAGAGATGGATCTTTAATATAGATTTAAACTGACAGAGTGTGTCTGCCTCACGAACAATGCTAGGTAGATTGTTCCAGATTATGTGCGCTAAATAGGAAAAGGATCTGCTGCCCGCAGTTGATTTTGAAATTCTAGGTATTACCAAATGCCCAGAGTTTTGAGATCGCAGCGTACGTGAAGGACTATAATGCGATAAGAGCTTGTTCAAGTACTGAGGTGCTAAACCATTCAGGGCTTTATAAGTAATTAGCAAGATTTTAAAATGCATATGATGTTTAATAGGGAGCCAGTGCAGAGTTGACAGAACTGGGCTAATATGGTCATACTTTCACTAGCTGGAGTTTGTTTATTAAGTGCGCAGAGCAACCACCCAATAAAGCATTACAATAATCTAACCTTGAGGTCATGAACGCATGAATTAACATTTCTCCATTTGACATTGAGAGCATAGGTCGTAATTTTGATATATTTTTAAGATAGAAAAATGCTGTTTTACAAATGCTAGAAACATGACTTTCAAAGGAAAGGTTGCTATCAAATAGCACACCTAGGTTCCTAAATGATGACGAAGAATCGACAGCACAGCCATCAAGTGTTAGACAGTGTTCTAGATTACATGCAGAGGATTTTGGTCCGATAATTAACACCTCTTTTTTTTCAGAATTTAGCAGTAGGAAATTAATAGTCATCCAGTTTTTTTTAATATCAGCTATACATTCTGTTAGTTTTGTGAATTGGAATGTTTTGTCGGGCCGAGAAGAAATATAGAGCTGAGTATCATCAACATAACAGTGAAAGCTAACCATGTTTCCTGATGGTATCTCCCAAGGGTAGCATGTAAAGCGTGAAAAGCAACGGTCCTAGTACTGAGCCTTGTGGTACTCCATACTGCACTTGTGAACAATATACTTCTTCATTCACTGCTATGGCGGTCAGATAAGTATGATTTGAACCATGCCAATGCAATTCCACTAATGCCAACATCATTTTCTAGTCTATTCAAAAGAATGTTGTGGTCGATAGTGTTAAATGCAGCGCTATGATCCAGTAGCACTAATAGAAAGATGCAACCACAATCGAATGATAAGAGCAGGTCATTTGTTACTCTGATGAGAGCCATCTCTGTACTATCTCTTTTGATACGGACAAAATCCTGACTAGAAATCCTCACAGATACCATTTTTCTCTAAGAAAGAACATAGTTGTAGGGAGACTACCTTTTCTAGTATCTTAGACAGAAAAGGGTGATTTGAGATCGGTCTGTAATTAACTAATTCTCCAGGATCAAGTTGTGTTTTTTTATGTTTTTGGAACATATCCTAATGACAAAGATGAATTAATGATATTCAGAAGAGGATCTATGACTTCTGGAAGCACCTCTTTTTTTGTAGCTTAGATGGTATAGGTTCTAACATACATGTTGTTGGTTTAGATGATTTAACAAGTTTATACAATTCTTCCTGTCCTATAGCAGAGAATGAGTGGAATTGTTCAGGGAATCTATAGTGCACTGTCTGATGCAATACTGTAGCTGATGGCTGCATGATTATATTGGTAGTACTTGGTAGTAAAGTAGTTCATAAAGTCATTACTGCTGTGCTGTTGGGAAATGTCTGTGCCTGCTGATGTTTTATGTTTTGTTAATTTAGCCACTGTATTGAATAAATACCTGGGGTTGTGTTTGTTTTCTTCTGAAAGAGACTAAAAGTAAGCAGATCTGGCAGTCTTTAAGGCTTTTCTGTATGTAGAAGTACTTTCCCTCCATGCAATACGAAATATGAAAAGTTTAGTTTTCTCCCAGCTGCGCTCCATTTTCCAGGCTGCTCTCTTTAGGGCACGAGTGTGCTCATTATACCATGGTGTCGGACTGTTTTCCTTAATCTTCTTTAAGCATAAAGGAGCGACCGTGTCTAAAGTGCTAGAAAAGAGAGAGTCAATAGTTTCTGTTACACCATCAAGTTTTTCTGAGCTATTGGATATGTTGAGGAATTGAGACAAATCTGGAAGATTATTTACAAAGCAGACTTTTGTTGTAGAAGTGATGGTTCTACCATATTTGTAACAAGGAGCTGAATTTTGCAGCTAGATAAACGGAGTATACACGAGACTAGATAATGATCTGAGATATCATCACTCTGCTGCAGAATGTCAATGCCATCGACATCAATTCCATGTGATAGTATTAAATCTAAAGTATGGTTATGACAATGAGTAGGTCCTGACACGTGTTGTCTGTCCCCAATAGAGTTTAGAATGTCTAAAAATGCTGATCCCAATGCATCTTTTTCCTTATCTACATGGATATTAAAATCGCCAACAATCAGCACATTAGAATGATTTCTGAAAGATCATGTGACCCTGAAGACTGGAGTAATGATGCTGAAAATTCAGCTTTGCTGTCACATAATTAAATTACATTTTAAATTAAATTAAAATAAAAAAAAGTTATTTTAAATTGTCATAATATTTCACAATATTACTGTTTTACTGTATTCTTGATAAAAAAATAAATGGCCATAAGTGATATTAAGAGGCCTAGACATTTCTCACTCATTTAGGGCTTTCAAATATGACAGATTATATAAAATTATATTTTCTATACCCATAGATGTATTATATACACATGTATATAAATGAAAACATAGTAATTTATATCAAATGTATTTACAAAAGTATACTGCATCACCATATCTCAAACCTTAATATGCTTAGGTTTGGTCGGTGTTTGATGATGGTCAGTCAATCCACAACATTGTGTGTGTGATGTAGCATTTGGCAGAGACACTCTTCCTCATTTTGGTAATCTCCTCAGGGCAATAGACTACCTGTCCCCCCACACTGTGGAGAGATATCGCTTCCCTCAGGCTTTAATGACTCTTCCATTATTTTCCACTCTGGTCTCGTAATGACCCCTCATTATGTTGTTTGGACACAAACTGGAGTGGCAGCACTGCAATTAAGAGTCACAAAGGACTTAGAATAACCCCACAGACTACCACAGACTACTCAGTTTGCTGTGCACAAGCATCAGAGGTCACAGACTGTCACGTCCCTCCCCAAGAACCTTGTCCTCTGATCAGAATCTTGGAATTTTGGCTGGAATTTTAAGGCTCATGTGATGTGTGTTTCACAGACCCAGGTTCAGAATGTCAGATATTCCTGAACTGAAGACCATCCGTCTGTTGATATAGACATTATGTTCGGCCCTATGTCTTTATGCTGTAGCATTTTGTGTCTAAATATGCCACATTAGTCAGTGCTATAACAATTGTGAAAAAAGAACTACAATTTGCATGCTTTTAAAAAGAGTACTTGGAATATTATGTAAATAATTGTATTTAAAAGAATATACGAATATGTGACCATGACCACAAAACTAGTCATAAGGGTCAATTTTTCGAAATTGAGATTTATACATCGTCTGAAAGCTGAATAAACAAGCTTTCCATTGCTGTATGGTTTGTTAGGCAATATTTGGCAGAGATACAACTATTTGAAAATCTGGAATCTGAGGGTGCAAAAAAATCAAAATACTGAGAAAATCGCCTTTAAAGTTGTCCAAATGAAGTTCTTATCAATGCATATTACTAATCAAAAATTAAGTTTTAATGTATTTACAGTAGGAAATTTACAAAATATCTTCATGGATCATGATCTTTACTTAATATCCTAATGATTTTTGGCATAAAAGAAAAATCAATAATTTTGACCCATACAATGTATTTTTGGCTATTGCTACAAATATACCCCAGCGACTTAAGACTGCTTTTGTGGTCCAGGGTCACATATGTGAACTGATTGTGCTGTTTTCACACTTGATTGCATGTTATTTCCAGGTAAATGAAAATGTAGTATAGTTTGAATCAGGGATCCTCAAATCTGGCCCACGAGATCCACTTTCCTGCAGAGTTTAGCTCTAACCCTAATCAAACACACCTGAGCATGCTAATCAATGTCTTCAGGATCAATAGAAAATCACAGGTATTTGAGTTTGATCAGGGTTGGAGCTAAACTCTGCAGTGCATTGGCCCTCCAGGGCAAGATTTGAGGAACCCAGGTTTAAATTTAAGTTAACCCTCATATTGTGTTCCTGACTTTGGTCATAAATAATATATAACAACTTACCCCAAACATTGATCATTTTTGTACTTTTTTTTTTTTACCACCTTCTTGCACTTAAAATTGCTTGTAAATTTCTTATTATGATATATTATTACCAAATATTGGATCCAATATTTTTGTGAAATTGATTTTTTTCAATTTGCATAGGTTTTAAACTGAGGTGCATAAGCTCAGATCTTTGAGGCCTATCATCAATCAGTTCCAAAGAGGGAAAAAAAGACACAAAACCTGAGCTAATTGAATGAAAACAAGTTCACAATGAGGCCTACAACCAATCAGTTCCAAACAAAAAGAAATACAAAAAGATATTTTGAAGCCTCAAACAACATTGAACCTCATTGGTGTTCAATGTATGAACAAACATTCTTCAAACTATCTTTTGTGTATTAATTAGCTCAGCTTAACCAGCGGGACTTCCTTGGTCAGCCTGCTTCATCAAAATGTCAATGCAGGTCAGCTGACCAAGCTTTGCTTGTAAATAGCATTGTTAGGATAGGCTAATACCAAAACCAGCTCTAACCAGCCCAGCATTCCTACAGTTGCCATACTGAGCACTACGAATCCCCCTTTGATTTTTGTGCAAGTGGTCCATCTCCTTTTTCTTATACAGTCTCTGGCCTGCACGCTGCTCACGCTTTCTCAGCTGGAGCGCTGAGATGTGCTATCCTCAGTTCAACAGGCTTTTGTTGTAGGTAGGAGGACACAATATGTCTCTGTATGGAGAGAAACAGTGAGAGATAAAGCATGTTTAATTTACAGCCAAACAAGCCTGTCAGTCAGAGCTACGTGCTGAAAGGACATCTCCCGCAGAGCACAGATGCTGTATCAACTCATGATTTGTTCAACGCACGGTCCTGGGTTTGACCTTTACTTAAGTCAACCTCAATGAATATCAATAATCGTACTTGTTAAGTTGCATCCAAACAAACTGAGGTGCTTTAAAACAGCATCTTTAAGCACTTGAAATGTAACTCTTGATTTTTAGGCTCCAAAATATTTGTTTTTCAAATGTACCATAGGTGTGTGCGGGAGTGGATACATTGAGTTCACCTTTGCACCCGAGTTACATTGTAGCCTCGTTTTATGTAATATTTTAAGTACAACAGAAATTCCATATTTAATGTGACATATAAGGTTGAAAATCTGTCTAACAGTGTTTCTTACCTTCTGTTACAGGTTTCAGAAAGGTTGAAAGTAAAGGTTTTCCAGTGATTACTCGGTCTGTCAGCAAACACATCTCCTCTGCATCATAAAGCTTCCAGGACGCATTCTGGTGAGTCATCAGTGGAGGTTTATATTTTTATTATCTGAAATATTATTCTGAAGGCCTTTTCCCATAGATTGTTTCGATTATATCTAGTGAAGCATCATGTTGTGCGCAGGTCAAGCATTGTGAGGTTCAAATACTTAAACTTTGACCCCATTAGCTGCTGACCTTTTGAAGCACAGCCAAAGATTACTGGACAATTTACATGATTATGTGGGCTGTGTTGGCATGAAAATGAACAAGATGGATGGAAACTGATCGTGTGCATCTAGATACACTAAGGTTCAAACTGCCAATGGTGGATGCATTGAAAAAAAATAAGATAACATTTTAGCATAGGGACCAATTCTCACTATTAACTAGTTGCTGATTAGCATGCCTATTATTAACATATTGGCTGTTTATTAGTACTTATAAAGCACTTATTCTTCATGACCATATTCTATATCCGTAATCCTACCAAATACCTAAATTTAACAACTACCTTACTAACTATTAATAAGAAGCAAATTAGGAGTTTATTGAGGCAAACATCGTAGTTAATGGTTTGTTAATAGCAAGAATTGGACCTTAAAATAAAGTGTGACCGAAAAAAAAAAAAAGTTCAGGCCAGGGAATATTATTAATAGTATTATTTTTTATTCTTAAATATATATTTTTGTTCTAGTAACAAAGGGATTATTTAGCTGTTTTCCTTGCATAATTGAGATAATCAGAACAACACTGTCATTGTGTCAATCACAGAAATGCAAGATGAGCCAGTCTCTCTCTTTCTGGAAAATGGCACCTGTGAATAAGATGAGCGCATTGTGCTTATTACCAACATTTTTTCTAGGAATCCTTTGAACCCAGGCTCATGAAAAATATTCCAGTGTCTGTATTTTTGCAGAAATTCTATTGCGTTGCTTCTTGCATGCTAAGTGGCAGTTTAAAAGGCAACGATCCAGTGAGTGGTGGTAAAAAGCGTGTTCAAAACAGATAAACATGACTGTGCCAACTTTTTATTACGCATGCACATATTGTGGCATTGCAAGTGCAATGCTGTACCAGGTGCGCTACTGAGCAAGTTTACTGCATTGGAAAAGGCAGACATACGGAGCTGGTTATGTGATGCGCATTAAAATGCATTACTTTACAAATCATGCACTATGATAAAAGTGTTTTGAGGTGATAGCATAGTACTCGTGGAAGGAACTGCACAAAAATATGTCTTTATTAATCAATAATCTGCCCCTGCAATCAAAATTTGTGTGATAAGGAACAAAAGTTTTTGGTGTTTAACAACCACTAGTGTTCATTTCAGCTAGACATTTCTTCTGATTGTTAAAGTTTTTTTTAGAAGACAGTTTGGTTTGATTTTGTAGTTCCTACAAGTTAATGGTAAGTGATTTAGTTGCCAGTTGCTAATTTTGTACGACACAATGTTAAGGCATACCTTTTTCACTTTCTGCGATCTTTCAGATCAATCGGCAAGCCTTTTCCCCTTTCTAAACTCTAAAATGTTTACTCTTTTTATAGTCTATGTTCAAGTTTTTGTGTCCACACATCTCACTTAGCAGCACAGCATGATTTGATCTGCAAAGCTTTTCATGTGGAAGTCAAAGTAGCACATGATGTTTGTGTCGAGAGATGTGTTGAAGCTCTGACATGAGTCATTGCAAAAGGGCCTTAACACCTACAGATGATGAAAAAAAAAATGATGCCATGTCAGTTCAGCAAATGTTAAATAAAGCCACAGTTTATTTGCCCAGAATCAAGCTCATCATCGTCCTTCCTTAAGTGGTTGTCAGGGAAACAAATCACTGTAATGCTAAAGCCCTAAACAACTCACTTACATGTTATGTTTTCCCATCTAAAGGGTAGAGATGCACACTTATATAATTTTATATCCACAAACAAACAATCCGTGCAACTGGACCATTTAAGAGGGTGCATTAGCTGAGCTCATGAAATATTGATTGTTACGCGTTATTTAGTTTTATCTGTGATAATGGCTTTTGGGTGCTTTGCTATCAGGCTTTAGAGGGTCTGTCAGGTCAAGCCGTAGCATCTTCTGGATTGGAGTTAATGTTACATCCGCTTTCAGGAAGAAGTGGATATCGAAATGTTTAGCGCTGATGCATTAGAAGCAGCTGACAGTTCATCTGTCGCAAATGTGGTGTTTGATTCATCAAAAGGAACACAGTGATTCTTTTTGTGCTGGAACATGACTGATGCTGACGGTTTGTGTGTAGGCAGGTTGCTAGAGAATTAGCGTGTGTGGAGGTTGTGCAGACCACAACCCACAGGCTGCCCTTGGCTTCGAGGAGGCTGAGAAACAATAAAGGCTCCTGAGAGGGGGCAGAGAACCCTGCTGATAAATGCAGCTTAGCATGGATTTCCATGCTGGTCCAGGTTGGTGTGTGTGGGTTAGAGCTGGTAATGGAAGATCAACCTCTGAGCAATACAAATTTTCTCTGAGAACCAGAAAGACCTCCAGAAATGACATATTTCACCAGAAAGACCATGTTGTTTACGTGTACTGTAAAACTTAGCTGGTGAAGCTGGTTTTTCTGATGAAGCTAGAAGTCTTGCTGGTTCCCAGAGGAAAGTGCACAGTGCTTGCTCTTCCATAGCTGAGGAGACTTGCAGTTATTTGTCATGCCAGTATCAACTTTGCCTCAGGTTTATATCTCAGAAATTAAAATAGTCACAACTGAGACGATATTTACATAATGTAGGCTATCAGATTTTGTTGATAGCACAACCCAGATCATATATGGTAAAAACTTTGATGTGTTTTATTTTGTGTTTTATTACTTAAAGTAAGAGTATAACGCTATATAATTAGCATAGCTCAGATCATTTGGCGAAGACTTACTTGTAAGAATTTGATAAAAAATATATATATATATATTGTGGAATTCAGTCTCTGAGGAGACAGATATGAGATTTTTTTAGGGGAAGGTTTCATTTGCTCTCCATTTATTTTTCAAATTTGTCTAGAAGAAACCATGACGATAGGTAAGAAGCTTAGTAAAAACATTAGCTCACAAGTTCTTTGACGTCATATTCCAGCCTGACTTCATCCTGCTCTGACCTTTCACCTTCGTGTGTACGTCAGCAGATCCTTTTGCTCTATCACAGAATAGGCCTTCCATAAAATGGACCAGATAAATCTCCTTCAATCTCTGAGGCCTTAAGGTTCAAAACAGGATATGCTCTTTTATGGTGTTTTATAGCCATTTCTAGTTGTTAAAAGAACTTTTATCCCAGTCTCCCGCCGGTACACCCTGTGTTAATACCTGGTGGTGTTCTCTTTCAACACTGAATTGGATTGCTTAGGCCTTCGGCGGCAAAACTCGGATAAGTGTGGCAGATGCAAGCGGTAAAGACTGTCCCAGGGCCGTGCTGGTGTGGAGCAGAGCTGTCTCTGACAGAATGAGAGATTGCACTAGTAGCTAGTTCAGATGAGCCTACTGGAGATCACTTTGTTTTGAAGGGCAGTGAAGAGGAGGGGAACGCACTGTGATTCATGCTCCCTTAATGGAAAGCTCTCAGTGCCCTGGAGTACACACTTCAGTACAACACACTCCCACTTTTCATCCACAGAAAAAACAACTCTTTGTGCCCCCTTTAGAAGGTAGAAGGTAGAGGAATAGGGGAAAAAATGCTGCATTTCCTCACCTGCAGGCCTCATAGAAGCCACATGATCTTTTGACACCCTGTTAACCCTACCTACTGAAAATAGATAGTGGCCTACAAGGATTTAGCCAAGGCTTCTGCTGTCATCCTTTATCATAATTTGATGAAATTTATCACCGTTGGCCTAAAATGCATCTCTGATCAAATTATAGAAGTTCAAACGCAGTGTCTTATGCAAATGACTTTCTTTGATGAAAAAAGGAAACAGAAGCAGATGCCTTTTTAGCCATACCAGGTCATTTTATGGGGCTTTCAGCCATGTCTTAGTGGAATGAGTGTTCCCTCCTCTTTCACTCACATAATTGAAGAACAAACTCCTTTAAGCATTTGACTGACACGTGATATCTCGAACTTGCTTCTTGGCAGGGGTCTGAGAAGCGTTTAGTGAATGCTTCAAATGAACTCAGACCCCTTTAAAGTGAACTGAACTCAACCATCTTGGGTGATGAGTCAAGATTTGGCTAGTCTGGTAGATGCCATAACTAATTATGCCGTTAAAAATCATGGTTCTGCAAAAGCATATTAAAAACACAAAAGCATATTGTACACTTAGAAAGGCCTTCCTTCAGTTTTATGCAAAAAATATCAACTGAGATTGAAGAAATTACAACAGCAATATTGTATAAAAGATTTTTATGCATTTGGCAGACACTTTCATCCTTGGTGTTGCTGATGCCTTCCCCAGTGCCAGCTGAGCCACAGAAATACATATTGCTGTTGTATTATTATTATTATTATTATTATTAAGAAGAAGAATTTATATTATTTTATTGAATTCTATTCATTTTATAGAAATAATAATAAAAACAACAACAACAACAAATCAAATAATAAAATAATAATAATAATAATAATAATAATAATGACAGAAAATGTAATAATGATAATTATAAATTCAGTATGGCTAATTAAAAAAAAACTTAATTTATATACCGATAACACTAAATCAACAATATTAATGATCAATTATTACTATTATTATTATTATTATTAGTTAAAAAAATGCTGGATTCCAGCAAAAAATAAGTGTTATAGAAAGTTGACTGAGACACAGTTGCAACTACAATGGATGAAAAATTAGGTCAGGGACCTTAACGTACAAAGAAACTTGTTTCAAGTTTTGGTCCAGTGAATTAGGTTATTTTAAAGACGACTGTAGTGTCTGTTTTAGTTCTGCAGTTTTTTTTTGTCCTTGTATATGATTTTTTTTCATTAGAAATCATATCATGCTCAGTAATGTATCCTCAAACACAATATGGCATCCAAAAAAGCTTTCATATCTGGTGTTCCTGATAATGCTAACTGGCTCCTGTGAGATCCAGTAAAATCCTTAAAAATCTGAGCACGAGTGTGTGTGTGTGTGTGTTATTGACGTGTAGTGGTGAAAGAGAATTAGAGATGCTGTTTGTAAATGAGAGATGACAGTGTGAGACATGACAGCTCCCCCTCGGTTTTATTCGATTCGTATTTTTTATGTGCAAACAGGCTCATGAATAATGCAAAGGCAGGTTAAATGATGTCACAGATGCAGAATAAGCTCAGTGTTTGTTATTGATATGCATGTGCTGCTTCCGTGAACGTGGGTGTGTTTACTGTCAGGGGAAGTGAGTGCATGAAGCCTCCTGCTATTTTGTGGGCTATGAAACTGGGAGACATGGACGCCTCGGCTGGATAGTGAGATCGAGAAGATTTAAAGAGAGGAGTTAGTCTCAGCAGCCAGAGAAGTGGCGTCTCAGTAGATAGATAGTTAGTGAACCCAAGATCTGGGCGAAAACAATATTGGCAGTTCCCCCGCTCACAATCTGCTGTCTATTTACCAAGTTGAACGCCAGGCTGCTTGAGCAAACTCCCAGGTTCAAAACACTTTTGTTATGTAGGAGCAGCTTTAGCTTTTCTTTGTGGAAAATGAATGCATAAGAATATAGATTAAGGTCTACTCAGGATGAGATGGAAAGTCCTCTGACCTTCGAGACTGCCGACTCATTCTATACAATAGACTTTTTAAACAGCTTGTGAATGTGTCTATCGACTTTTGCTGTGAAGCCCATGTAGTCTGATTGAATCTTGCACCACACCATCTGGGACCAGAACAAAAGATACTCTGCGTAAGTGGTCATGATTAATTCTCAGAAGGTCACAGCAGATGTCCAGCAGAGCTACAGCCCTGGACGTGAGGTGTTAGCACTGCAGACCTTTCAAAAGCCTTCACAGCCACAGTCATATTATTTGTTCAGGTGCTGGTGGTATGAATACATTTCCCAGGCTGCTGTTGAGAACACCTCATAAATCTGCCTTAGCCTCAGATTTAATTTTTTTGCTTCGGAAATTGTAGTTCCCTATTTTTTTCCATGACCCTGGGAGCCCTGACTAGTGGACATGAAGTCAGGAGATGAACCTTGCTTAATATGACAAAAATGTAGTTCTGTCATGACAACTCTCGGAGGGATTGGCATGGTAATGTACATGTTGCAACTGCTACGGAAAGCACTAGTCTTATATTTGAATGTTGAGCAGCGAGCTCATTGGCTACCGATACAGGAAAGAACCAATCAGCTGTGCCATGTGATAATGATGTCATTTGGTCAGATTGAGTTAGACCTATCAGACTGCGCCATCTAGAGTTTCATGCCAGAACTCTGTATTGCCTCTACCTACATTTTTGCAAAACTTCAAACACGTATCTAGAAATACAATTCACTGCCATTTTCAGCTGAAATGAACAATAGTGGCAGTAAAACAGCAACAGCTTTTATTCATTTTCCCAGAAATTATGATTAAAGGGACAAATGATAGATTAATAAAGACTTAAATTTTCACATAATTCCAAGCACAATATTATGTTATGACCTCAAAACGCATTTTTGGTATGTAATCTAATACTTTTCATGTTTGCATTACATAAAAATCTCTATGTGTATGGTTTTTCTGATGTAGTAAACTTGCTTGGAAGCTCACCCGGTACAAAGCGGGTACGAGTCCCGTGAAACACAAGTCACAATAAAACAGCTCAAATACTTGAAGAAACAAGCTAAAATTACATGATTGCATCAGCAAATGTGTTTTTATCTCATGTTTGCTTTTGTTAGCACTATCATTTAGGTTTAGGGTCGGGTTTAGGTGGTATGCTATTTTTTAATGGGAAAGAGCAATAACCTTTTAGCCGCAATTCACCAGACATTTAATTTATGAACTGCCACGATACATAAAACAACCAGCATAATAAAAATGGCCAGATTCATATTCATCTGTCGTTTAATGCCACTGACTGGACATTTCACATTGACAGTGTTGCGAAACGTGCAAGAAGTGACGTTATACAATTTTGCAGAAACATCGGCACAGGCACATTTATCCATGGAGCATGGGTTGGCTTTTTGATCACATTTAATTTCTGAACTGCCACCATACATACACCAGCTAACCTAATAAAACATCGCCAGATTCACATGATCTTTTTCGGATAAAACTAATCATGCTTTTAGTGCCATTCACTGGAAACATGAAAGAAGCAACGTAATACCATTTTGCAGAAATGTCGCCACAGGCACGTTTTTCTAATGTGCATGGATTACAGTTATTGATACTACGATGCTTCTGACCTCTTTATCCTCAAGCAATAAGGGTTAAAGGTCAAATGTAGCTAATGAAAGGGATGTTGAGCTAATGGATGACTTCACCACAGAAATTTCTCACACGCTCAACACCCCTCAGCTACATATGACCTTTGACCCTTTATTTGTGGGGCGTGAGAAGCTCAGGAGAATCACGGTGCCAATAACTAAAAACATACACTAATAACAACTATCTCCAACTGTCATATTGAGCGCACGTTCAGCATTTTCATCTCCATCCCTGGCAGGGTTCCCATGGTCATGGAAAAATGAGAAATAACAGGAAATTTTAAAATGGCAGTCTCCAGGCTTGGAAAGTGTAGAGAAATTACTTATATCTTAAAAAAAAAGTTAAAACTTAAAAATGTTCTTAAATTATGAAACAAATACAATTTTAGCTTTAAAAAGGCAATAGTGTCATTATTCAGCTCAATTTACTTCAGTGTGGATTCAATTTATACACACACACACACACACACATATATATATATACATACATATATACATATACATATATTGCAGTCTCTATAAAATAATTTTTTGAATATTTCAACAATCCATATCTAGTAATCATGACTGAATAACTCATGGAAAATTCTTGGAGGTTCATTACTCAAAGTGTGGGAAACCTGCGCTGGCCAATCAGCTGCTAAGTTTTTATAATACCTCCCCCCTCACCATGGCAACAAGTTTGGTAACTATGGTCAACCTTTTAAAAAGCGGCTTTCTTAATTAGTGTGATTAGTACAATTAGAGACATAGGCATAAAGAGGACATTCTTTTCTTTATAATGAAGCCGTTAGCTTAATGTGATGGTTTGTCTCGTTTAAGAGTATAATAAGACTCTAGTGTGGACGTGTGGGTGTATGACGAGCTGATTAAGTTCACTCAGCGGAGGTAAGATGCTGTCTGTGTTATTTTAGTCATGTCTGAGGTCTCAGATACAATCGCCGTTCGGGATGCAAGCAGCTGACGCTGCGACTGGATGAAACTCTATTTAGAAAAGCTGTCTGGAGCCGGAGATTGGAGTGACCGCAGACCGAAGAGAGACAGCACTTAGTAGAGTTTGCTAACCCATAAGCCAAGCTCTCCTGCTTCTCATCCAGTACTTTGTCAGGACTAAATAAATTGTCACTTTTCCATCAGTTTTATGTGTGTGTGCTTGCGTGTGTCAGCATCGATTATTTTCGCTCAACAGCTCATGGTCCTCAAGCAATATTCTGTTCCCACCAGCCATTGGAAATCCAAGGGAAGCAAAATGCTGCTTGTTTTGGAGACTTTTTGACCTCTTGACCCTTGTAAATCCTCTGTGGTGGGCTAGGTGTTCTATTTCTTGTTGTTTTGTCATGTCAAAGCCCTCTGTCCTGACGGCCCTCACGTGTTTGTTCCCATTCAGACAGGAGGATTAGAGAGTGTTTTTACTGCAGTTTGGCATTGTTAACCATTTCCTACATGACTCCATGAGTCATAAAATGTGCTGGTGTCTGTATTCCGGGGAGAGAGAAAGACTGATGAAAAGAATGTAAGTAAAATAGTGAGAAAATTCATACGGCAAGTGTCAGACAGAGTGTTTTAGTGAATATAGTAGCGGACAACAAAGGAAACTCTCCAGATGATTCAGTGTTTATCCCTCACACAATGACTAAACCGGAGATTAGTCCTTAAATGCTAAGCTCTGGGTTTCTACAGCTATTATTTCTCAGTGAATTCGTCACAGAGATTGTGATATTTTGTTCACGAGGATTATAAATGTGCAGCTGTCGCAGCCGTAAACACATATGCGCCAGCACGTTGGGTGGTGCCACTCATGCAGGCGATGCAAGTTCAGCTTGTGTCGTTTCATGATTTATGCTTTATAATGCTGGGTTCCCTCCATCATGTTCTGTTTATTCCTTACTATTTGTGAATCCCAAAATTAAAATAAATCAATAAGAAATCACATTTTGATTACTGAAAACAAATCCCTTTTTTTAAATGGTGAATTTGAATTTATTTATCTATAATTGACTTATTTTATCGCATAGTGAGAATTATGTAAATGTGCTAAACTGTAAGGAAAATAAACAATAGAAAAAAATCTAATATTTTTGCATTGTTACATTATTTTCATGACAATTAAGCACATTTACCCTAGGCCCTATGAAATCCATTTAATTTATTTATTCCCCCCACACACCCAAATTCCATGGGTTAAAAAAATGAATGAATTGTTTTATGAATTGAATTCATAAAACAATTAACAATTTATTTAAGTTATTAAGTGTTTTATCTTTTCAGAAATTCAGTGTATTGTTTCTAGATTCTGTGTTTTATGATTTTATAAAATTCTATTATCAAAAACGGTGGTAAATCAAATGAATGCATAAAAGTTAAATTATTTAATTAAGCTTTAAAATGTAATAAAATTACAATTAAACAATTCCTTTTATTTTTTTTGACAAAATGCTGCACAATTGAGGTTTACTGTTTAAATTAAAACATGGACAATAATGTATGATATTATCTGACATTCCCTATAAAATAATATTTTAATAAATTGTATTATTATTATTACTTTGAGAAGTACATTCCACTGTAGAATAGTAATATATTTCTGTCATAATTACTGAACTTTTACTTTATCAGGTTGTAGAATATTCCAGACTTATTACGATAATGAGAATGTTTGAGCAAAGTTATCATCAAAATAATGTCACAATGCAAGAAAATAACGTTTCATTTTCTTAAAGATTTTCTTCTTTTGATTTCTGTATGAAGTATAAACTGAGCATGTTTTCATTAGATTCACTCAATATATTTACAAATAAAATGTAACTAAAAGGCCACAAAAAAGGTGGAACGTTAGGTAGCCACTATGTACGGTGAAGTGAATCATCAGTTGAAGCCAGTTGCTTGTGTGTGTGTGTGTGTGTGTGTGTGTGTGTGACTTAAACAGTTGTTAGAGAAACCCAAATGCTCCTCATTTTACCACACCCCTCCTCCTCATGCACAGAACTCCCCTTGGAGTGATAGATTAGTCCCATCTCCCTCCATGGTGTCTTGGTTTACTGTCACACACCATCCAGTTGCACCCCAGGCTTCTCCAGTGACCTTTATTTCCTTAATGAGGAGAAAACATGAGGTGTTAACTTTTCAAACATTCATTTAACTGTCATCTTATCCTCGGTACAACTCAGGCAGGGCAAAGCAGGTGCAGGTTTATTGTCAAGGAAGAATGACCATCTCTGATAGTCAGCTAAGGAGTCGCACAATAATAATAAATAATAGTGTATGGTGCAGCTTGATATCTCAGTTGCAATTAGACTGGATTGTTTGATTGATTGGATTAATAGTATTGGCTAATATTTTTTTAGTATATGTAACCCTGGACCACAAAACCAGTCTTAAGTCGCTTGGGAATATTTTTAGCAATAGTCAAAAAAACATTGTATGGGTCAAAATTATCGATTTTTCTTTTATGCCCAAAATCATTAGAATATTAAGTAAAGATCATGTTCCATGAAGATATTTTGTAAATTTCCTACTGTAAATATATCAAAACTTAATTTTTTGATTAGTAATATGCATTGCTAAGAACTTCATTTGGACAACTTTAAAGGCGATTTTCTCAGTATTTAGATTTTTTTGCACCCTCAGATTCCAGATTTTCAAATAGTTGTATCTCGACCAAATATTGTCCTTATTTATTCAGCTTTCAGATGATGTATAAATCTCAATAAAAAAAAAAAAGACACTTATGACTGGTTTTGTTGTCCAGTGTCACATATTACGTTTTGATGAATAATTAGGAGGTGCCAACTACAATGCAAGTTTGACACTAACCATTCAAAATGCAGCCAGTGATTGGCAGACAATTCACATGCCATATGCATTGTTTGCTTTGCATTTACAGCTCCAGCTTCACACATAAGTGATTTTTACACATTGATTTCTCTCTTTAAAGGGTTAGTTCACCCAAAAATTAAAATTAGTTTTACTTACCCTCGAAGCATCCTAGGTGTATATGACTTTCTTTTTTCAGACGAATCCAGTAAGAGTTATATTAAAAATTGTCTTTGATCTTTCAAGCTGTTTAATGGCACTCAGCGGGTGTTGCAGTTGAACAGTCCACAAGTCGTCAAATAAAGCTCGCGCATTCATAATCAAACGTGCCGCAGACGGCTCCGGGGGATGAATAAAGGCCCCCTGTAGCGAATCCATGAGTTTTTGTAAGAAAAATATCCATATTTCGAATGTAATAAACACTTTTCTCTCACTTCCGCTGACTGTCATCCACTGAAGCAGTTCCGGCGGATGACGTAAGACGCGCGGCGTTGCGTGATTAGTGACGAATGCGGAGAGAGAACAAAACAAAACGCCGGTCACGAATTAGAAGTACAAACCGAAGATTTGCAAAGAAAAATGTCGGAGGATTTCGATATAAACCAAGAGGCGACTGGTTTTCCTTTGCTAAAGTAAGGAAGCTTTGCTTCCTTTGCTCCTATTAAACAAACTCGCGAGACTAGCATATCTCAGAGGCGCGTGCGCTTCGCATATGTCATACGCCTTCCGCCGGAACGTATCCGCTTATGATAGATAACGGAAGTGAGAGAAAAGTGTTTATTACGTTTGAAATATGGATATTTTTCTTACAAAAACTCATGGATTCGCTACAAGGGGCCCATATACACCTAGCATGCTTCGAGGGTAAGTAAAACACAAGCTAATTTTCACTTTTGGGTGAACTAACCCTTTAACGATGTCTTATTTAGTATGAGATCCTCTTAAGGGGACGTAATGGGAAAAAATATGAGATTGAAAGAAAAAGTTATATTTTAATGCATTGCATTTGCTACCAAAAGTGTTGCGTTCACTCAAGAAACTTGCAATTATAAAAATAATATGAGATGAAAGGAAAAAACGATACACTCAATAAATAAATAAAATAATAATTTTGTAAATAAAGGTTATTTGAGTATGTTTTGTTTTTGTCTTTCGACTTCAAAATTTCACATTTAATTAAAAGTGTCACATGTCATTCCATTTCTTTGCAATTATTTGTGAAATTTACTAGCAATCTCTGAGTGAAAATAGTTTCCAAGTAAACCTACACCATTTTTTCAGTGTTTTTCAATGCTTTTTGCAAGAGAGTTCACGAGGTTCTCAGCGAAATGCAAGTTTTGCAAGAAACGTAAAGTTTCGTGAGGCAAACGCAAAAGCACTGAAATAAAATTTTTCAGCCCCTTCTCATGTTTTTTTCTTCACCATGTCCCCTCAGGGGCTCCATAGTAATGCTTTTCCTCAATACTTTTTTCACTATGATGTTTTCACTGTAAAAACGGAGAATGTTCAACCTAGCATCCACGTAAAACCATGTAAAAAATGAACAGTGTGTTAAAACCATAGCATAAGTCATGTGAAGTGGCCTTTATACACTAATGGCCTGCAAAATAAAACCAGGAACATTTTGATTCTATATTATCCAGTTTGTTCTTTTGGGATAGCAAATTTCTTTGAATCTTACAATGTAAGTTCGCAGGAAGTGTGTAAATCATTGAATCAGTAAATCTCAGTGAAGAGATGATGTGATTCATTAAGAGAGCCTCCAGTTCGTCCGCTGCGATAAGAGCTTCTAATGAGAGCCTGTAGAAATCCGAATGACAAAACATGCCGTTTCATTGTCTGATAAGAATGCTTGATTACACTCGTCTGGAGCTGCCGTCTGGGAGCGCATGTGTGTGACTATCTGTGCTGCAGGATCATGTTGCTGGTCAGTGGAGAGGCGAAGCTTCCCAGACTCCTGCATTCCTGCACAACCCATCTTTTGTCATGCAGCAACAGTTATTTGGAAGGTGACACCCTTCCCCCCCTCTTTCTCCTTTAGTCCATGCCAGTCATCTTTCGATAGAGAGGGAGGAATGGAGGAGTGAGAGTGAATGAGCCAGCGGAGGTAAGGGAATTTAGTAAATCAGGTGTAGCAGAGGCTCAAAGACGGGATGAAGGTGTTTCCGTCATGGCAAAGTCAGCGGCGGTGGGATAACTTTAAAAGCAATTACAATATACTTTAGAGCGTAAAGAGAGATTTGGAGAACGACAGAGCAAAAGAGAGAGGCTGAGCGCGGTGGCTTTGATCTGAATGTGAGAAGTAAACCTGCCGTGGCACGCTTGCAGAGATGTGGAGGGAAAGAGGGAGGAGTTTTTATTTTTTATTTTTTCCCTCTCAGACACACATGAACCAACACAGGTAGAGCAGTTCAAAGTTTGCCACTAGCGATTAATATCAGCCCAAAATCTCATGCATGCCGGGCGCTGTAACTTCATTCAGCTGTCGGACCGTCGTCAAAGCGTGCTCAAGCTGCCAGACAGAAGAAGAGAAAGTGAGAGAGAGAGAGAGAAGGAGAGCTGGCCTTGGCGCTGTGCAGAGGTGAAGATAAGTGTGTTCTTTCTCCCCCTTTCAGCTCACTGAATGCAGGCTTTGTGTATGTGGCTCCTTTTTCTTACTCTGTTTTTCTCCCTGGTGATAGGAGTCTGTCTTCTATTGTGGCGTGAGGTATTGTCCCACTTTTTCTTCTTTCTCTCCACTGTGTTAAAGCTGCTGTAGAGATACTTGGGCTTTACAGCACTTTACAGCAGTACTGTACAGCGGTGTGTGTGTGTGTGTGTGTGTGTGTGTGTTTGCTGTCTAATGGGTGTGTGGTGTTTGCTGAGGTGAGGTTCTTTGTGTGTCTGAGGGGGTTGGGTTACTTTAGGCCAGGGACAGTATTATTAGATAAATCTTACAAATAATATATATGTATACTACCAGTCAAATGTTTTAATAATTGCATTTTTTTTGTTTGAAAGTCCCTTGTGCTCACCAAGGCTGCATTTATTTGATCAAAAATACAATAATATTGCGAAATATTATTGCAATGATTATGTGACACTGAAGACTGGAGTAATGGCTGCTAAAAATTCAGCTTTGCATCATGGGAATAAATTACATTTAAAAATATATTTAAATAGAAAACGATAGGTTTGTTTGGTAGCTCACGGAGTACGGAGACGTACTTGAGAGGTGAGGAGCACCGGTTCGAATCCCGTGTAACTACGGTTCAACAAAACAGTTCAAATCTGCATATAAGGAAGTTAAAATGGCACGGTTGCATCAAAAAATATTTGAGACTGGGTTGGATTATATATAATAAGAATGATCATCTGCAGTAGTTGCTCACTTTAAGTTTAGGTTGCCAAAGATGAAAATGGAACCAATTCAAAAGCTTTGTGACATGGTGTGTTGGAAGAAGCCATCACAATATGGGTACACTGTGGGCATCAACAACATGGTCAGCAACAATCGGTACTGTGGTGTTTAAATGATGCTCAACTGGTACTAAGAGGCCCAAAGTGTGCCAAGAAAACATCTCCACACCATTACACCACCAGCAGCCTGAACCGTAGAGATGGATCCATGCTTTCATGTTGTTTACACCCAATTCTGACCTAACCATCTGAATGTCGCAGCAGAAATTCAGACCTGGAAACCTTTTTCCAATCTGCTATTGTCCAATTTTGGTGAGCTGTGTGAAATGCAGCCTCAGTTTTCTGTTCTTGTGTCTTCTGCTGCTGTAGCCCATCTGCTTCAAGGTTCGACGTGTCGTGCGTTCAGAGATGCTCTTCTGCATACCTCAGTTATTATTGAGTGCTTATTTGAGTTGCTGTTGCCTTTCTATCAGCTTGAACCAGTCTGGCCGTTCTCCTCTGACCTCTGGCATCAACAAGGCAATCAATCAATCAATCAATCAATCAGTCAATCTATCTATCTATCTGTCTATCTATCTATCTGTCTATCTATCTATCTATCTATCTGTCTATCTGTCTGTCTGTCTGTCTGTCTACCTAAGTTTCTGTCAGTAATTTAAGAATCATCTCCACAGGATTGATACGTTTGGGAAGCTCTGCTCTGCGCCATGTGACTTGGTGATGCACAACCACAGCACAAGTATTTTTAAAGTACTGGTTGTCTCACGGATGGCAGCGCTCTCTTTCTCATTATCATCTATCACTCTGTCTGTATCTGTATCTCTCTCTCACGCTCACACACATAGACGTATGATTGAGGCTTTGTGGGTTTTTTTTACTATAAGACACTAAGAGATAGAAGCTGATTTGGTTTCCTGGCTTGGAAGAGAGAAAGATTAGCCGGATTTCAGGCCTCAAAGGGACAACTGCAGCATGCGAGGAGATATTAAGTGGAAAGAGAGGGATTGAGCAAGGGAGGGAGAGAGCAGTGTTTTTGAAGATTAACCCTCTAATGCACTGAGTATCAGTCTGGGGGGACGGACTCGCACACTGGAGTCTTTATGAGTGATATTCCACGATCCCTTGCTGCAAAGCCACTGGAGAGAATTTCTTAATGGCTGTCAGTTCTTCTCTGGTGGCTTAAAGATGGAAAGAGACATTTCAAACCTGGGTCTGTGCGGTTCAGTCTTCAAACCTTTTAAAGTTCACATATACCTAGAGATTTTCTGCTAGTTCTGGGCGCTGATGATCAGACACTATGCTTGTCTCTGTTTTATGGTGTTGTATTAAGACAGTATCCAACAAATCTGTGCTCAGAGAGAAGAGGCAATACAACTAAGTTTACAAATACAAATAATCGATCCTGCACATACTCACTGTCTGCTGTCAGCTGCCTTCAACAGACCCTCATAAGTGACAGATTGATTATATACTGAGCTCATTGTAATGCATTTTGGGGATGTCAAATCAAATGAGATGCAAAAAAAAAAAATGTCAACATTAAAACATACAACATTAAAAACTAAAGTGATTTGTTTTTAAAAATGAATTTAGGCATCACATTGTCATGTACAGTATGAAACATTTGTATTCATTTTGATTGATTTACTAACAATTTAACAGTACTAAAATATTAATAATTATTATTTTACTATTAGTATTTTCTACGATTAACTTTAAGTCACTGTTAGAAGACAGCAAAGGTGATCTAAAATCTGATATTGATACCTGTAATCTTATATCAGCCAATAACTGATATGGTACAAATATATTGGGAAACCCTATGAACAAGGTATTTTCGAAGGCAGTGTTTTGCTGCCTGATTAAAATGTGAGAACAGCTTCCTAGTTAGACCTTGGAAATTCAGAACTGCCCGTGAAACACTGTGTGTGCAGACAGTGCTGAAATGATTGTGATTTAATCAAAAAGATCTTGTCCCTGATTATATTCACGATTACAATGTCCCTCATTTAAAAGGGTAACGCCGATGTAATTCCAGGTCTTGTCCACGGAGACAATTTTAATGGCATTATCATACTGTGACTGACAGCAGCAGTGGAGCTCTGGTCCCACCTGTGCTGTCCACCAATAGAACATGACAAAGACAGAGCTGAATAGATGAAATATTTATCTAAATTATGTAGCAGATTACATACAGTTGTCACAAGAACAACCTCACTGTAACATAGGGTTACTCTAAGTGCTTTGCTCAAGGGCACAATGGTGACAGTGCACAACCTCGATTGCGAGTGTGATATTGCTTTTATACAACATCAATGTACATAAAGGTAATACTGAGTAATTTATGAATTACTATACTTACTATTGCCAACCAGAATAATTCAAAATGAAGCCATAAAACACAGTACTGATGTTTTGTTACTGAAAGAATCAGTATTTTTAATGAATCTGTTGACTGAATGATTTAGTGAGTCGCTCTGTCACTTGTTTCGCTCTTAAAAGATCAGCTTTTTGAACAATACATTTTAACTGAATGGTTCAGTGGCCGCTGACTCATTTTTGAACGAATCATATGAATGATTCAATGACTCCCTTATAAAGACAATGGCTGTATCTGAAATCTCATACTGTGAGTATAGGTACTTCTTTTGAATAAGTAATTACTTTCTACGTTCTATACAGTGTGAATGTGTGTAGTATGAATGTAATCTGTATATACATTGGTCATCTTGTCATTGTCATGTGATCTACAGTGTCAGTTGCGTTGCTTCACTGCCATTCATAAAACCTCTCTCGTGGCCTCATGGTTTAGTAAAGTGTCCATTGAATGCGCAGTTCAAAATTGCGCTGATAGTTTTTACCATGAATACCATGAATTCAGACATACTACTCTTTTCACATACTTTTTTTCATCTACTGTATAGTAAGGAAGTATCCAAATTCGGATGCAGCCAGTCTTTTTAGTTCCTGAATGAATCAGTGTTTTTGAACAAATTGGTTGAGTTAGTGATTCAAATGACTTGTTGATAAAGATGGTCACTTGTCGCCACCTACTGACATAATATTGTGACCTGCTGAATAAGTCAGTTAAAGAGTCGCTCTTGGAACACTGCTCAGGCCAATGAGATTCAAGGATCGAAGTTTAAAGGAAATTATTCATTGGATTTTATACATCTATCTCTTCCCTTTAAACCAAAAAAATACACACTTGCGATCCTACCCTGCTCTGTAACCACTACAAAACACCATTTTACATGTTTTCACATTTTCTACAAAGTAAGCATCTAAATGTAAGTCCAGAGGTACGGAAGCTGTTACAGGACTAATGATGTGTCCTTTTACACATTCATTGAACTTCTATAGGTTGATAAGTGTAATGTTCAGATAAGAGGGCGTATGGACAGTTTGTTCACCCTGATCAATACTGGAGTGCACTAAAAGGGGCTCTCTGGTTTAATGTGTACTGCAGATGAGATGAGTATGTAGGCTATAAAAGCCAGCGGGGGCTGAATGTTATGTATTGTATTTCACCTCCCTCCACTATACAACCCCAGTAATTCCTGTTTTACTAGGGCACCTGTCCCTGTAGAGCAGGCTTGCGAGTCTCGTTGCTTGTTCAGCTAAAGATCCTTATGAAAGCTGCCAGCTAGCCCACCTTGACCCAGCTCTCTCCTTCTCTCTTGCTTTGTTTCCTTTTTTACTTTCACTATCACTCTTTCCCTGTCTTTTAATGGATTTGGTTGGAGGCCTTTCACCCCATAAAAGACCTGTGTCATAAAGATCCTCTGCAAAGTGACCTATTAAAAAGCATCTTAAACCGAAGCCATAAACTGCATGCATTTCCTGTTTGGAAAGATCAACCGGGCAGTACAGATTTGGCTGAGGTGGCGTTTTAGTGTTCAGTCTGAGCAAGAATAGGCAGGTTTTGTAATATAAGACACAAAAGTGAGGGTTAAAACCCAATGTGACCTCAGCTCTAAAGCATTTGTGCCGTTCTACTCCCATAAGCATTAGAGATGTGCCCTGAGGTTATATGTTGTGTCATCTGTGGTTTCTCCTTACTCTCTCTATTTAGAGAATATTAACAAGCAGTAGATGAGAGATATGAACAGAGAGATTTATGTGCCGCTGATCAGACCGCCAGCTTTGGAAAAGGCAATTTTCAGCTTACCTGTGCAAAAATGCAAACAGAGGAGACTTTCCCCCTTCTGGGTCCTCAAAACAGATGCCACATCTATCATATTTCAGCAAACAAGTCTGGATATTTTAAAAGTTTGTAAGTTAAGTCTCTGTATTTTTTAAAGGAATAATTATCCAGTGAACATGATGGACTGGAAATATCATCAAAATTCATGGGAGGAGTCAAATGAACATTACTGGTTGTTGTGTTGAATCTCACAATTTTTTTGAGTAATAAATTTTTTAAAGATTTACAATGGGCATATTTAATATACATTATATTAACAATATACATTATACATTATGAGCATATATAATATAATACACTCTTAAAAATAAAGGTACAAATCAATGGTTCCATGAAGAACCTTCAACATCCATGGAACTCTTCCATTCCACAAAAGGTTTTTTGGGGAACCAAAAATTTTTTTTCTATAAAATGGCATTGCTGTGAAAACTTCCTTTTGGAAACTTTATTTTTAAGGGTGTACAGTCCAGTGCAATCCCTTTGATCTACTTTATGTATTATTTCCAGTTTTAGAACCAACTGGGTGTAATGAGGGTGAGAGGGGTAATTAACTGTGTTCTGATGACTCCTGTGCTGGCAGCAGTTGAAAGACGTTCTCTAACTGCAAGGGGTCACATAGTGGGAACCTGGCTGTTTGAATTTACGACCAGCTGACCTTTACTGTTGGACGTCCACCACCAGGAGGCCTGTGAAGTCTGAAATCACAGGAGAGGAGGAGAAGGGAGTCCGGTGAGAGAAAAAGATTTAAATGTAATTAGGTGTGTGGTCAGGTAGATGTGTCCAATGACATCATGAAGAGGGAAACAGCCAAAGGTTTGGATTTCGGATGAATTGGATTTTGTATCAGAGTTTAGTCTGTATGTGATTTTTGTCTGGGCATTTTCGGATTGGAATCACCTTTTCTTAGCCCGGTGTTTCTTTGTAAATAGTAGTCATTGAGAAATACAGATGTCCGATGTAATAAAAAGAAATATAAAGTAAGTTTATAAGGCTGGTAATTGTAAATGGATGAGCTCGATTCAATGCACTCTAAAATAGATGATTAATGCCCACCTGTGGGTGCGTGTTGTATATTAACATGCTAATGTGCCACGTCAACAGCCGCTAGGCTAATTAACTATACACATAGTTTATTCAGATTTTTGTCATGAATACATGTCATTATTGAGCTTTGGTGTCTTTTATTAAATTGCTGTTGCAGCTTGAGGCCATGTGTACATTCTTCAAATGTGATCTTGGTGATGATGTCAGTTACATATGTTTTTGGAAAAAATAATTTCAGAAACATTAAAAAAAGACATTTAATGCCAGTGTTTATTAAAGATGTCAAGTGAATCGAAAGGTTTCATTGATCTTAAAGGTTCTTCATGGAACCTTTGATGCCGATGAAGAACCTTTATTTTTATTTTTAAGAAAATCCTACCAGGCTTTTTATTCAGAAATTGATGTTGATTATGCAATATTGGTCGATTGTGGGTGACTGAGTTAAACATTATGTATGACTAAAGGAGACTGAAGGAGTAATTTTTTTTTCTCCAGTTAACCTCTTTATATCCCTGTCAGGGTGATTTTTGTCTGTGTAATGAAGAGAAGATTTTAGTGGTAGTGTTGGTTTTGAAAAGGCTGCAGAATGCACTCCAGAAACGGCTGCCTCTTCGGTGGGTTAATTGCTTGAGGTTACGTTTCACATGGCCCATTAATAAGGGTCGACAATGTGTCTACAGGACTGCACTCTGTTTATAGAGACCCACCAAGTTGGTTTATGCTTTATTCTAACTCATGTAGCATCTTTCAGACTCAAGATGTGTAGACTTACATGCTGGACTCACTTTTTTAGTTCACATGAAATCATTCCGCACTTTTTCTACTTGTTTTTTTATCCCCACCAGCCGCACATACTTGGCATTCACATCCCTGAAGTTTGAGAGAGCGTTTTGCAGCCGTGGCAAGTGTGTGTGTGTGTGTGTGTGTGTGAGGGTGGGTGGTGGATGTAATCTGGTAATGAGCGGTGGAGAGCTCAGGATGGCCTTGAGTGTTCAAGAGAGCCACACATAAGAGACGACTAACAGACAAACAAACAAAGGCTGGTGTCAGCAGAGTCAGGTGATGAAGGACATCATTTATCAAACAGTTACAGTGGTAACCACAAAGGTCAGCTCAACACAATTCAGAGACAAACAAAACACACACATACAAACAAACAAACACACTGACTACAGTCACCACTAACATTAAAATGGGTTCTGTCAGGACCACTATCGTCAAAGATGACTGACAATTAGCATACAGTTTGGATTGGCGGTATGGTTCTGTTCTGGGCAAGAACCCACCCTAGCATGGATGAGAGCAGGGAGAGCAGCAATATAGAATTAGTCTGATTCAAAGGAGAATCAGAAGGCTGAGAAGGCTGAAACAGAGGAGGAGTTGGGGATGGAGGAGGATAATTAGCTATTGAGCAATGCGAAAACTGCTAAAACTGCTGAGGGACCTTATATATGAATGCTTAGATAGGTGTCGTATTCCCACAGGTAGATGGGTATCAGCTGAGAGTCAGCTGATGCGAGCCTGACTAACGTGACCTGCCAGAACTAATGCT
>NW_015654553.1:90173-100482 GCF_001515625.1 Sinocyclocheilus rhinocerous
GGGCTGCGTTTCCCAAAAGCATCGTATCGTAGACCCATTGAAACAATCAACTTAGGCTTACGATGCTTTTGGGAAACGCAGCCCTGGTTGTTTCAAACTTATTTCACTAAGAGTAACGGAGACTACATGCTTCTGCAAACCTTCAATGCTGCAGAAAGTTTTCTGTACCATTCCTCAGATCTGTGCCTCGATACAATCCTGTCTCGGAGGTCTACAGACAATTCCTTGGACTTCATGGTTTGGTTTGTGCTCTGACATGCACTGTTACCTGTGGGACCTTATATAGACAGGTGTGTGCCTTTCCAAATCCTGTCCAATCAACTGAATTTACCGCATGTGGACTCCAATCTAGTTGTAGAAACATCTCAAGGACGATCAGTGGAAACAGGGTGCACCTGAGCTCAATTTTGAGTGTCATGGCAAAGGCTGTGAATACTTGTGATTTTTTTTGTTTTTTATTTGTAGTAAGTTTGCAAAGATTTCAAACAAACTTCTTTCACGTTGTCATTATGGGGTATTGTTTGTAGAATTTTGAGGAAAATAATGAATTTAATCCATTTTGAAATAAGGCTGTAACATAACAAAATGTGGAAAAAGTGAAGCGCTGTGAATACTTTCCGGATGGACTGTAGATGGGTAAAAGGTCTTGAATAAAGGAATCTGGTTGATGGCTGCCAAGACGGCGAGCAGCCATCAATCGGATGTTTTTTCAGTCAGTAAACTATCACATACAACCTAAACAACTAATAGAACTTTTATTACCTACACTTTTAATTTTCTAACACTCAGCCTAGTCCTTTTCTTACACTCTTAACTGCTCATTGCTCTACCTTGAAGATCCTGGACATGGATACTGCTCTGGGGCATGATCTGGACTTTGTGGAGGAGTGGTTAAGTTCCTCAGTGCTTCTCTCCTCTCCTTGCTTCTTTTGTAAGCTGCTCTCCACTTTCTATGCTTCAGCCGCTGTTGTCTTTCACTTAACTCATTGATTCCTTTTTTTTTCCCTGTCTCTACATTTTTTCTCCATCCCTGGCGTTCATTCTGCAGATATTTCTCCCTTTTTTCAGGATCAGCATTTAGGCGTGCACGATACTAATAGATTTTTAAATTGATATCATTAAATCAAACATTCTTTCAGAGCAATTTACTTATGATTTTAGATGTGAAAATCTAGGCAGAACACACATGTGCACACACACAGCTTTAACATGGACATTACTACATTCAACATATGCATGTGGTATAAGACTCTTGATCAAATATAATAATTCATTTAAATTTCTGGATAACTTCAGAACCAAAGTGCTAAAAACACAACCCCATCACAATCTCACAACTTCGTTATGATCAAATAAGTAACGGGGTTGAGTGTGACGGGGTTGTGATTTTTTGCTCAAAATGGCCACTGCTCTAAATGTAGTGAATAAGAGGAGAGAACATGGCATGCATGATATTAAGAAATCATGTATATTGTTGAAATAACAAAGATCATTTTCACAAGTAATAGATATCTATCTTTATTTGATGTAACGGGGTTGAGTCGTTAAGCTTGACAACCACAATATCACAATATTAATAAAGTTATAGTTATAAAAGAAGGTGGTAACTTGCCTGTGTCTGTTCACAATGTTGTTCAGAAGACTTATATGATGTCACTTCCTGTTAATGATGTCATATAAGGATCAATTAATTATTTTGAATGGGGGGAGAATGATTTGTGTAACAGGGTTGAGGGGCTACTGAGGTACGGAACTAAATAATATGATTTTAATTAATAATCATAAATTTACTTACTAAAAAAATATTACCAGCAAAAAAGCACAGATAGATATTTATAAGAATGGCAAAATGTATGGACTTTTTTCTAATTTTATTATTCATATCCCAAGTACACTTTCATAGAAGGTCATGAGGGACATGACAAAATAGGTGGTGTCAACTGAAAAAAACAAGATAATTTCAAATATAAAGATAAAATGTATGTCATGTTTTTAAACCTTATTAAAGGAGACATTTCAATTAATACAAAAAGCTTTTAAACATAGATTTTGGTGACCCAATAGATAAAATACACTTAAAAAGGTCAAATCGTAGGCTACCGGTTTCGTGGAATGCTTCATTTCCTTTAATTCCCACATGGGCTGGAACCCACATAAACTGTACTTCTATTCTACTTTGTTTTAACTCAAAGAGATTTTGAAGGGTTTCTATGATTAAATCTGGCCTTGATTCTGATTTTTGGTTATCAATACTGACTATTGCTGAATATGAATCTGAACAAATGACCGCATTTTGTAGTTCTCTTTCCTTAATTAGTTGTTCTGCTATACTTCCGGGGTTGAGCAATGGGAAATTAAGTTTTGTTTTATGTTTGTTCGTTTTTTTTTCTCAAATAATCGTTGTTTTAATCACATTCAAACATTATAACTAGTGATGGGAAATCGAGGCTTTCTGAACCGTTTGAGGCTTTCATGAAATTGTGCCGAAAAACGGTTCATTACTCGAAGATTTTAACACAGTGCGCATTAGCGACATCTGGTGGTCAGACTCTGTTTCTCCACCAAATCTAACAAAACATAGCGGAGCAGAGGATGGTTTGAAAAGTTTTTAAATCTGTGCCAACTCGTGTCATGCGTAGTCCGGTCAATGGATTCACATATTGATCAATAATATAAAATATACAAGTGTGTGATTATAATTAATAATTGACGTGAGTAGTAGCAAAATATTTTGGATGAGCGCAATAGAGGTGTAACGCGCATTCAGTTTCTGTCTGGTGTTGAGGTTATTCTAAACTATTCTACCGAATCCCAAATAAGTGTACACACACACACCCAGGTCAATGTAAAGTCAAACACAAGAGTAATGCAAAGCGCCGATTTTTTTTTTTTCAAACCAGCTGAGCTGTCCCGACCTTCAGATACTGCATTCAAACGTCATCAATCACGTGGTGTGGTCATTTCGATACAAGCATCGGAATATGAGGTGTTCTTCGTGCCTTTTCAAAGGCTTAGCAGGAGAAGAAGGAGCACAGTGTGTGATACAATAGTGCTTTGAAAACTGCGTCGGAGCCTCGGTATCAATCGTCCCATCACTAATTATAACAATACTACAGAATGAGAACAAATTTAAACAACATGCACATAGGCATACATATCACATGACAAAGTACAAATAAGGTTAAAGGGTTAAACTATATTTGTCATAAAAAAAAACATGTTAATGGTTTATTAGTTATTGGCTTGAGGACCCTAAAATATTTGGTGCAATGGGACAGTCATCAAACATATGCATTTATGAATTAAACACTGTGTTCTTTCATTTTAAAACCACGTGTCACAATATCTCACAAAATAACAGGCAGATCACCGTGTTTCTTTCAGTTGTAAATATTAATGCACAAGGACTGAGAATCAAATTGCAATTAAAAAAAAAAATCACCAGTTTACATATTACTCCAGACTTGACATAGCCTACATTATGAACTGACAATGTTTATCATTTAAAGATAATCTACAGCACCTCTTTATACAGAAAATGATTTCACTTCTACTTCTGAAGCACTATTATTTACAAGTAACTTAGAGGTGATCATAAGGAGGACAAACCCATTGAATCATAATCATCACAATCTATCTAAACATTGCCACACAGTAAAGCAGTACAACCCTAAAATTGAAAAGACTGTCACATACACTGGTCAATGACAATATCACATGCTTTGACAAATGTTATAGCAGGAGCTTGAACATAAATTAATAAATTTTTCCTGTTCAGTTTCTCTGTTGTTCATCTCACATGCGTTAGTTGTTGTCTTTTGTCATTTCATCCATAAGACATCGTTCTTCCCGGTAAAGCAAATCAAAAAACATCCGTTTCGATGAAAGTCCTTGTCCTTCTATGATCTTAAAGATTCTCCTCATTTTTTTCTGATTTGTTGTCATTGCTCCGATTTCATCTATCTGTTCGTCTACAATAATGTCTTCAAAGTGATCTAAAATGGCATCAATATTTTTCACCTTTTGGATAAGTTTAGCTTTGTTCTTTTTCAGAAAGGATACACCTGCAGAATATAGTCATCAACACATTTAATTTATACAGTATTCAAATTTTTGTGAGATGGAAGCTAATTTTCTTCTGCTACAATTCTAAAACTAGCTGATTCAAATGTAAATAAAATGGCTAGCCTAAGATTATGTCAAGGTTATGTGCTTACACTGCTCATCAGTGGATAGACTCGGTCTCCTGTTTTCTGCAGTATAGTCTGGAAGATAAAATCTTGGTTAGTCTTCTTCATTTTCAACTTTTGAGACTAACTGTATGAATGATTTAATTGATCAGTAAAATCTTTAAACAATTTATGTATATTTAACATTGTGCGGTGCTCATATTTTTAGGTAGATCAGCACAAGGGCCCCAATTGTTGCAGTCTAGCTTGAATGCTGAACATATAAAAAGTATCCAATGTCTATGATGATTATTATTTTAGGTGGATTATTGTCATGTCAGTTATTTACTTCCTAAACCTTTACTCCAGTAACATAAACTGTACAGTATATTACTTACCTGTCAGTGTTATGTCACGGCTCCATACAACATCAACCCTTCCTTTCTTGGGGTTTTTCTTTTTGAGGTGTAAACCCACATCCATCACACCATCTGGCAACTTTATATCAAATGTTGGATAGTAATGTTTCCACTGCTTAGTGCAATGAAGTTTTGTGTCCTAACAAAGGAAAGAGAGGGATAATAAGTTTGATTCAAAGACATCATCTCTAAAACTACATTTCAGAAAAACTTTGCTAACTTTAATATTGGATTCTTTGAATTTTTTGAGATGACATACAATACATTGACGGTTTTAACATTTAAACACATTAGTCAGATTGAAAATGAGGTTTTAAAATAGCAGATGATCAAGTTTAGGAGATACACTATCAGTCAGAACGTTTCTCAGAATGTTTCTCAAGATCACAGTATTTTGGCAAGAATTGTAATGACTTCTGTGCATTGATTGATGCTGATGATTATCGAACTTTCCAGCAAAGCAACCATCCCAAAGTATTTTTCAGGGATCGTTCATAGAACATAAGCAACATTATAGATAAACTAAATATGTAAACTATTTGATGCCTAATTTCCCCATGATTTATCAATTAGAAAATCTTTAAAATAAAAAAATTAAATAACTCATGCTTTGAGAAAATGTCATATTCTTATTCCAGTCCATACACTGACCATCGGTTGTATCTTTGGCCTCACTGAAGGTCCATGTTCCTCAACAGGATCACAGGACATGCTGTACACACATTCATATTTCAGCATGCATTCACAAACTGTTTGGATTAATGTGTAATCTTTATGACTTTTTTCCACCTGAAAGAACAGAGAAATGGTATGGTTGTTTATAAAAGTCAGCCAAAGTGAATGAGGTCAAATGGAGGGGAGGGGGGCATTTAAGATGTACTTCTCTGGGGTCCACACTGCGGGGTTGTAGAAACACATGCAGCCTATGTGCTGGCTGTAGGTAGAATAGCATCACTTGGCCGAGCATCTTAGTCCAATGACCCGTAAACCAGTTTTCCTTTTTGGAAATAAAAAACTTGGATGTTCCTTTGATGCTCACTGTGACATGTGTGCTTGTGCTATTTTGAGGCTTCAGAATATCAACAATCTTATTAGAATTATGTATAACTGACATGAAGTGGCAGGCATCCTCTGAGAGAAAATAAAAACACTTTTTTTATATGTCATCTAGTAAATATAAAATGTATAATATAGTGTTATATTTTTATACTAATCAGGATTTTTCTTAAATGTTTGCACTTTGTATTATTCAAAGTTCAGTGTTTATTATTTCTCATAAGATTGCCAACTCACCAATGGAGGTCTCACAGTGAGGTAGTCTGAGTTGAGACAGCTCACCCTGAACACATTTGATATCATACACAGGTCCTGCTTGGGAATAGTTGGCAGGGACTGGACAGTCGTTGTCCTGAAGAACGGTGCTGTACAGCACCTCTCCTTCCCCCTCCATGTTAAAACCAATCTGTGTAAACTCACAATGGAACCAGCCTGCATGGCTGCACTGTAACCTATTTGATTTCAAAGGAATATTGCAAATGAAAGCATACTGATACACTCAACTATCTTATACTTCACCTGTTTGTTGACACAAACCTGTATTTCCTTTGCCCCTCTTGAATGATGACCTCGGGAGTGAACAAATAATCTTTCAGATCTAGCCTCTGTGAAAAATAACAAGAGCTTAAGTGAATTGTAATTTTACTGTCAAATAAGACAGATTTGCATTTGCAAAGAGATCATTTTGACTTACCCTTAAAATGCCTGAAGGGGATTGAGAATCTCCATCTGAAATGTCTGGTAATACCAGATGCATTGAATTATTACTCCTGATCATCATCTGTATCCTGTCTGAAAGCTCCCTCCTCTCTGTAGTTTCTGGTGCAGAGCCACAAATGTAGCATTTGTGTCCACATTTTTCAAGAAGCCACTCCAATATGCTTCTCTGAGCTACAACTGCATCTGAGCTACAACATACTACGACGACATGATTCCAGAATTTCTCTCCAAGAAACTCCAAATTTTCAAGAATCTCTTTGGTTTGGTCCGTGAATTTGTCATCGTGTAAAGTAAATGCAAGAAGAACGGCATGAGGCCCAGGAGTCGGTTTTTCCCATCGAAGAATGCTCTTGGCGTTGCAGATATCAATATCAACCAAGTGCACAATCTTCTTGTTCATTGAACCTTTGAAATTCTTAATCCTACCACTCTCAACTTCGTAACTTCCTCCATCAAAAATCAGGCTAAGAACAGATTTTTCTGTTTCACTGAAACTCATGAGCCAAATCCTTATCTCTGTGAAAATTTCACCTATGTAAAAAAACAAAAAAACAAAATCAATGAAGAGGCAGCTGAATGAGGCAGAGATGGTTACTGAGGCCTGTTTAACTTGCATTTTTAATATTAAAATTTTAAATCTTTTCATTCACAATTGTTGATCCAGGTCTGACAAATGACTACAGATGGTGTCATAAAACTTGACAATGTTAATCTCAATGCCTAAATTACATTTACATACACTGATGCATGCATTCCTAAAAGTGACAAAGTAGTAAAATTTAAAACATTTGAATTTTGACTCATAAAGTGTAATCTTCAAATGAATTAATACATCAGTACTAAATAAAGTCTGTCTTATTAAACAAATCTTACAACATATTGGCACTGTTAAGTATATCTCGAATAAATGGATTTAGCAATATGGCGAATCACTGCATACCATCATCAAGGATCCAATGAATTTCACATTGTAAATTCTGAAAAAAAGTGTGTAATCTATGTCTGTGACCTAAAACTGAAAAGAAATTGAGGTATTCAATGTCAAAAATAAATTTCAAAAATGAAATCTCAGTTTAAAAGCTATTCATTCAGGTAGCCAACCACCAATCAACTTTCACTAAAGCAGGAAGACTGTGATCATGCACCTATGCTAGACAAATTTTACATTTTGGGGACCAGTGTATTTCAAGTAATCCAAGTAAAATATATTCAAAATTAATTGAATAAAAACTTGCGATTGTATTTACCAAAATTCTGTCAATTTTTTAGGGCTCTCTCATAAAACTCTTCGGCCTTGAGTTTTTCACCCTTTACTTCATGAATGAATCCCTGTATGCCACACACCATGCCGTCATCTGGGCTTTTCAGCCATTTAATACGATGTTGCATCATGGTTTTAAGTTTGTCCTCACATAACTTGCCTAGCTCTGATTCTGGTTGCAGCCTCAGACCTTGCATGAAATGTTGGAAGGCCAGTGGTTCAGATCTTTTGTAGTAGAGCTGGTATTGGCCACATAAAAAATGAACTGCCTGCAGATGTTTCTTTTCATTGTAAGCCAATTTAAATGCTTCTTCAAAAAGTCTGTCAGCTTTGAAGCTGCCAAGTTGTCCGTGATGCAGTGCTAAATCTGCCACGGCATTCACAAAAGACGGCTTTAGGGAAATTGCCCTATCCAGATGATAGATGCACTGATCCAGGTATTGCTGTATTTCATCTGACTCTTTAACATTAAACTTGGCTTTGCCATGCATCCTATGTTTCTTTTCCAGGTATGTTTTTTTCTTTTTGTAACACATAGCCAATTGATGGTGTATAAAGGCAGAGTTTGGGGTAGCCTGCAAGGCATCTTCTAGTAGATTAATGGCAATGTCCATGTTTCCTAATTGGCGGAAAAATTTTGCTGTGTATCTTATGACGTGTGGGTTTTCAGGAGACATCCTCAGTGCCACAATCACCTTCTTCAGTGCAGGTTCGAATGTCTTATCTCTGTTATTCAGCATTCTTAAGGCTAACAACAGTAGTAGAACAGCATCATCTGGATTAAGTTCTATAGCTCTTTCAAGCTGTTTTATTGTTGGTGAGTCTGAAGAGTCAGGAGTGTCTTTTGTTGTGCGGTACAGTGCAATAGCATAGCCTGCATTTAAATCACTGTCATCCGGGTTCATTTCAAGGGCCTGTCTAAAGCATTCCTTTGCAGCATGCGAGTATTTGTTAGAGAATTTAAGAAAAGTCCAACCCTTTTCTCTGAGCACCTCAACAGTATAAGTGAATCCTTCAGAAAATTTTCTGTGGATCTTCTTTAACTCTCTCAAGTAATCTTCACATATAGAGAATTCATTCATATGATAATGCAACCAGGCAAGATCTCCATAGGTAACAATAAGAACTTCATCACTGTCTTTGTAGTGTTCTTTTGCAAGCTGCACTGATTTCTGCAGACTTACGAGTGCTTTCTGCTGGTAGCCATAGAGATACAGAACAAATCCAACACTGCTGTAAGCTCGTGTTATTCTTGCCTCGTCAGATTCCAACTGAATCTGTTCCTCGAGACGATTCAGTAAATCATAGAGAACGAAGTCTTCTTCTTCTCTTAGAGACCAAGTAAAATGGCACTCCTGCAGAAGCAGTTTGGTTTTTAAGGTACCTTCAAGACTGAAAACAGAAGGAGAAGCTGATGAAATAATGATTTAAACATTCTATTTGTATGAGTCACGTACTGTAGTTTCTGTCAGGACCACTATCGTCAAAGATGATTGACAATTAGCATACAGTTTGGATTGGCGGTATGGTTCTGTTCTGGGCAAGAACTCCCTGCGCATCCATGCAGCCTAGCATGGATGAGAGCAGGGAGAGCAGCGATACCCCCCCAGGGTAAACAGAACAGAACCAACATAAATGTATTGCAGATATCGTTAAAGTTCAATATTTTATGCACACATTTTAGAATTAGTCTGATTCAAAGGAGAATCAGAAGGCTGAATCCCGACTGACAGAGGAGGAGTTGGGGATGGAGGAGGATAATTAGCTATTGAGCAATGCGAAAACTGCTGATAATACTGAGGGACCTTATATATGAATGCTTAGATAGGTGTCGTGTTCCTATAGGTAGATGGGGATCAACTGAGCGTAATCTGATGCGAGCTTGACTAACGTGACCTGCCAGAACTAACGCTTATGCTTGATTTCTGATCTTTAATCAGAAATCTGCATATGCACAGTAAAGCTCCAGCACAAACAGAGGTGAAAGAAAAGAAGGATGGGGCGAAGGGAAAGAGAAAATTTCAATCTTGTATGCCTTTCTTTTTGGCTTTTGTATAGTTTAATTCTGTGGTAGAAATTAAGAACTTGAAATATGGCTGACTTGTCTGGCTAAGATTTTAAGGCTAGCATTTTATGAAGCATAAAACATGTTTGTGTATTTTGACAAATCTTTGGCTAAATTATTAATTGAAGGCCAATTTTTAGGGTAAGTGTGTAAGCTTACTTGGACCATTTTAAATTCAGGACTTTAAGCTGCTAGTCAGAGGCAGTGGTATTAGAGGGCAGGACATTATTGTAGAAAGCATTTGATTTGGACGAAATAAGTGAGTGCATAGTGAGTTTTCACAGAGGAATAGCCTCTAGTTAATTTTCAAATGCTAAAACTTTTGCTAACACTTTCTATGAAGCCTGTATTTATGATAAATTATGGATTCTTAATGCATTATAATGCATGCATAATGCATTATGTGTGTGTATGTATGTATGTATATATATATATATATATTTTTTTTTTTTTTTTTGTCTAATTAGACTGAAGCATGATTAATTAAGCTCATAATAAAACAAAGACGATTTTGTCTCTCTACTGTCTCCTTTCTCCCACTCCCTCTCCCTCTTTTTTTTTTCTTTCTGTTGTTAATCTGCGTCTGCTGGGGTGATGGAGGGCCTCCCACTGCTCGCGC
>NW_015654553.1:117809-123908 GCF_001515625.1 Sinocyclocheilus rhinocerous
TCCCTCTTTTTTTTTTCTTTCTGTTGTTAATCTGCGTCTGCTGGGGTGATGGAGAGCCTCCCACTGCTCGCGCTTTAATTAAGAGTGGTGTAAACAACAATGGCTGTCGTGTAGCCCACGTGGCGTGAACACAGACATGAATGCGTGCCGTAAAGTGGCGTGCAGAGAGGCTTACAGAGAGTTACTCTGGACAGCTGAAAGCCAGGAGTTTAGTGAGGCCGGAACCCTGTAATGCTTTTAATGCAGACCCAATGCTGCACAAAGATGGAAAAACAACACTGAATCAATATTTAGTATTATCTATCTATCTATCTATCTATCTATCTATCTTTGACCATTGACAGATAGGGGAGTGTTTTTATTATTTCAGTAGTGAAGAAATTACACACTGCAGCTTGGTGATTTCAAAGATCTATTTCTACTTATCTAACCCATAAAAATACTTTCTTTGATGTAGACTAAATTTGTTAAGATGGATATACAGTAGTCACATTAAATTATATTTTTGAATCAATTATTAATTTGATGTTGTCACAAGAAACGCATAATCTAAAAGTTACCTGAAAAAAATAAAACTTTTGTAGAATGCACTGTAAAATACTTATGTTATTCACAGGATTTGTAATTCTTATTCCTATTTATTTGTAATAATTAAATTTGTAATTCTTATGCCTATTTATTTGTAATTCTTATTCCTATTTATTTGTAATAATTAAATTTATACCACCTTTGTGCCATAAATATTCTATGAAACGTACACTACTGGTAAAAAAAAAAGAAAGAAATAATTTAGTGTTTTTTATGTTTTTTTTTTAAATATCTATTTATTCATTCTAATATGCTTATTTGTTGCTGAAGAAACATTTCTTATTATTAACGTTTTTTTGCTGCTTAATATTTTTTTATTGCTGTTCAATGAGCTTTCTATTCATCAAAGAATCCTGAAAAAAAAAATATCACAGTTTCAAAAAATCTATTAAGCAACAAAAACTGTTTTGAACATTGATAATAATAATAATAATAATAATATTAATAATAATAATAATAATCCAAAATGTTCTGGTGTTGCTTGAGGAGGAGTACAGTGAGACGTGCTTGGTACCCACAGTGATGTTCAGTGGTAGTAAAGCTCTTCTATAGGGATGTATGAGTGCTGAAGGGGTGAGGGAGTTGTACTTTATCAACGCTGTCATGAATTCACACACTACTGTGTGATGTAATACAACAACTTGAAACAGAAGATGCTACCCTCCCATCATTCCCTGCATTATTGGGCATTGTTTCAGCATGACAATGAATATATTCATTCTCCCAAGGTGAAAATCCTTCAGTGGACATGTATTTCACTCAATCTTAACACTCTTGAGCTGCTGTGAGAGATTCTGTAGAGACGAGCTGAGCAACACTCCCCATTAAAGACCAGGGCATTTAAGGAGGTCGTCCTCCAGGAGTTAAACAGCACAGATGTGAAAATTTGTCATGAACTTGTACACTCAGTGCCAAGAAGGGTCAGAGCAGTATACTTTAAGTTCTGGAGGACATACTAAGTACTAGAATAGTATACATTTTCTGAATTAAATCTAGGGTGTACTCATTTCTGCAATCCTTCATTTTTTGATTTTAAACCACATTTGACACTTTGTATGCTCTATTTCTCAGTGTGAGGAAAAGCTAGTATATTTTAGTATTAAGTACAGTAAATTTAGTCACAGTTCGATGAAGGCGTGTGCAATATATATCGTCTGCGATAATATCGTAATTGTTGTTTTAACGATGTGCAATTTGACATTATCGAGTATTTTGCAAAAACCAAACAAAACACCTATGGAGTGCACGCATACATTACGTGATGAAGTCTAGTGGGTTAAACAGTGCACGTGTTTTTTCTTCAAAAATAAGCATGATTACAAATGTGATACTGATTTTATACAACAGTTCAATTAACAATAAGTTAATATTAAGAGACTTATGTTTTAGACACCATATTGCCTGTTTTTTTGCTCTATTTCGCCAACCAAAAATAATTCCAAACAGCCACAACAGAACAGTTTTGCGTCTCTGAGCAACATGACGGGGTTTCGTTCCTGAATGAATCAACCGTTTAAATGATTCGGTTCAGCCGCAATGACTCACTTATTAACAGTGACTTGCTGCCACCTACTGGCAGTTTTAATTTTACATTTAAAGTATCTTTTCATTTTTTAAATAATTTCAAACATCAGTATTCAATGTTTTATGTTTAAAATATCAAAACATTATGCATTTGTAACTTCAAGTTAAAGCACTCTATGTCCCTCTGAGCTGAATTAAATAGCGTAAATACATCTAAATGCCACTTCAGATGCAACTTCTGCAAAGATTCATTTTGTTGATACTGGTTTCATTTGTTTGGTAACAGCCTAAATGTCTTATTATTCCAATTGACTGATTAAATGTAACAATTTGACTCAAAAGACGCACACTTTTAGAAAAAAATGGCTTTATTAAAGGTAAAAATGCCTATAAAAGGTAAAAATCAATTTAAACATATTTGAAAAGATTAATTTCTGTTCACTGATGTGAACTGACCACACAGAATGAAGAATATCAAAAACTGCAGCTGTCCATGGTAGTCAGATATCAGCACAATAACACACTCGGCAAAATATCGTCTAATTATCGTTATCGAGAATATCCCAAAAATATTGAGAGATTTTTTTTTTTTCAAAATCGCACACCCCTAGATGAAACTTTAAAATATTTTTCTATGTTACCTGTAAACCCCCTTTGGATTCGTCACTGTTAACACAACTTTCCTAATATCAACCATAAATGACTGACAGGCCGAGGGTGTTTCTTAATTTTCTTGCTTTTTTTATTTATAGAGTCCAGGGCTGTCACATACACATGTCATCTGTCTCAGTGATATCTGTCAGGCAGTGGAGGCATTTTAAGCATGGAATCCCCAAAAAAATGAACAAACAAACCTGCATGGAGCAGCGGAAGAGCAGAGCTCTGTGAATGACAGCTGCTCCAAATGTGTGGAGCTTCAGATTCTCAATGGGTCTGTGCAGTACTAACAAATTACCTCTTCCTCTGTCTCTCCTCCAGAAGAGAGGATGCTATGCAGCACACAGAAAGGAAGATTATCAGAACATGATCATCCGTATTTATAAGAATGAAAGTGTTTAAGAGAAGACTTGTCGTTTCCTTTAGAAATTTTTTTGGAGATATGTTTCTGCACTTCAAAAGCATTTTGTGGGCCATTGTTTGAAACAGGTGCATTGGAGAGGAGGTTTTTAAAGCAAGATTCTTTCGAAGAATGCCTTGAAGTGTTAATACATCGGGCTGAATTGTGCCATATCTAGTCAATTTAATATTTAAGCATTACGGTATGAGTGCCTGCAGCCGCTTCAGCTGTGACTTCACAATGCAGCATGGCCTGTATAGAAGTGGTTGCTTTTATAAAGCGTTACTAATAAAATATATTAATGACCCACATATTCATGGTTTATTTCTTAAACCAATTCATTTAAAATTGGCGTCCTTCCGCTATAACAGGGACCTTTGACCTAAAATATATTCTCTGCGATTTAAGTTAGTATTTCAGTAATTTCAGTAAGTTCTCTGATGTTGTTTTATGGTCACATGACATGCAGACAAATCACATATTTAATATTTTTTTAGTAAATGTTGTATTTTGGTTGTTGTTATTGTAAAATTATTCATTTATTCTAATGTTATATTTTTATGATTTAAACTATTATTAATTAATTATTAATTTAATTAATTATTAATAATGATCCCAGTTTTGGAAACCTTGTGGTATAAGATATAATCAGTGATTTGCTGAACCAGTTGTTCACATCAGAGTTATGCGTTGAAGAGTTGAATTATACAACTATATTGTATAATTATAGATGTAAAATTATATTGACCAATGAGAATTCAGGACTGGAATTATCCATTTTTATAAATAGTAACTCATACTAGGATTATACTAAGGTAAAAACATTGGCCCTTTTACAGTTTAGTTGGACACTGCTAGTCTTGCTCAAGTCTTGATACTACATCAGTATTTCTTAACTAGAGGTCCGGGGCCCACTTGGGGGTCTCAGCAAATTTCCAATAGGGCCACAGGATGACTAAAAAGTAATTAAATTAACAAATGTATATAGTAAAATAATCTAAATTAAAATCAGTAACTAACAAAAAATTTATAACTGTTTTATTGAAGAATGTACAGTTCTTTAAACTTCTGGAATCACAGAATTAATTGTGATTCATGAATCACAATTGGACAGTGGGGGGGTCTGTTGAGAATGGCTGCACTTTGTTGAGAATGCTTTTGGGAAACTGAAATGTATACTTATTAAAAAAAAGTATATATATATATATATATACCTTATTTTAATAATACATTATTTTAATAAAAGTGGTTTTGTAGAATAACTTCATAATTATCGATTATATAGTTTTTGGAGAGCTCATAAAAGCATGAAATGGACCGTTCTCCATATGCTGCCTTTGACATCCCAGCTCAGCATAGATGCAAGTGAAGCAACATGGTTTGTTCTTGTGGCGTCGTCAGCTAATCAGGGCATGCCATTTTCCTGTGGCTCTAGATTCATTAATCACATGGCATTTACGGCTCAGGTGATTGGCTCAAAATAACCTTGTGGCAGAATTGTTGGGCCATAAGCAAAGATGTAGATTACATATAACATACTTCCAGGGGCCCTGTGCCCAACTGCCTGAGATGAATGTGAATGCTAATGGATAATGGATGAGAAATGACATGGTTACGCTCTGTAAGATGGTTCCCAACTCTGGTTAACAGGGATGAGAGATTTGCACTCGCTTATACATGAGCGCAATGCAAGAAAATCTATCAAATCATTCCAATAAATTTAATGCCTGTTACTTTGTTCTCCCTGATCACACCCAATTTTCTGCTACTTTAATCATTCCAGCAGAGAGCAATGTGTAGATTGAGATACTCTTGGAGTCTGTCTTGAATCCGAATGACATTCACGTATATTGTCTCTCTGCAAATTCACCTCAAGCTTCCTATTTCCTTACCCCTCATCCATCCATCTCTGGGGTATAATCTGTCAAGATCACTCGAATTAAATTAAATCTGTTGTGCCGTATCAGATGGGCGTTCCCTGCTCCTCTCCGCATGCTTGGTGGAATCTACAGAAGCACGACTGCTGGAACGGGACGTCCTGGCATCGCGGGTTCGAGAGGTGGAGGAAGAGAACCGGCAGATCCGCCTCCAGCTGAGCCAATCGCAGGGCCTGGCTGCCCAGCCTGTCGAGGGTAACTATGGCAACCAGCAGTGGGTGGCATCAGCAGACACTGGTCCAGAAGATGCGGAGAACACAGCCGAGGAACGGGCCAATCACAGCGAGTGTTCTCGCTCACCCACCGCAGAGAAGTGTGAGGTTAGATGACATATTGACAAGCAAAACATTTCACACAGACAAGTTTGATAGGTTGAAATGATAAAACAATACAGGATAATATATTTGGTTAAAGCTAAATAATGGCTCTGAAAAGTAAAGTTAGTTCTGTGGAAAGTACTGGCATCATCATGTTGGCAGATGCCACTGTAGTTTGATATTTTGTATTTATTGAATCTATATTCAAATAATTCTGTGGCGTATGTGTACGATTCTTTTCTGGAAGACCGCTGCATGTTAGATGATGTTTAAAGTCTACACAATAAATCTTAAGAGTACTTTAACAAAGCTAATGTTCTTCAGTCCAATCTGAAACGTTGGCCTTTCTCTCCACACACAGTTGATTCATGTGGCGTGTGTGTGTGCGGGTCACAACGCCAGTCGGGACGTGGTTACTCTGGTGAAATCCATCCTGTTTCACAGGTAAGAACCAAGGGCAGGAAAATTAATAGTGAATAAATAGCAGTATAATAGTATACTGACACCAATATATAGAGCTGCATTGTGCATGCAATCTTATGTATGCAAAGTGTATGAGAATAAATATTGGGATTTAGCTATTCTCCAGTAGATTTTATAATTTTTTTTAATATGTATTGCGTTTGACCTGAAATCAAATTCCACAATAAAAAATAAAAAATTTCAAATTCAAAAA
>NW_015654553.1:124497-150922 GCF_001515625.1 Sinocyclocheilus rhinocerous
AAAGTTGAATTTGAATTTGAAATTTGACATTTAATTTTTGGAATTTGGAATTTGAAATTCCAAACTTGAAATTTCAAATGCCAGATTTCATATTCCAAAATTAAAAAAATGCTAATTTTCAAATTCAACAGTTTACATTTAAAATATAAAAAATGGAAAATTTAAAAAATGCGAATTTTCAAATTAGCGTATTGCCACCTTAGCATCACATATTGTCACCTTAGTTGTCGCACCAAATGATCATTCCAAATTAAATCATGAAATTAGCCAAAATAGTCATAAAAAATAGTGAATTTGCTTGATGCATTCATATAAAACCTAACATGTCAACATGTCCACATCTCTCTTTTCAGGAGAAACCCACTACACTTTCATTTCATCACAGATACAGTGGCCAATCAGATCCTCAGCACTCTGTTCCAGTCGTGGATGGTGCCGTCCGTACAAGTCAGCTTCTATGACGCTGATGAACTCAAAGTAAGCACCTGCCTCACCATTCTCCCATGACTCTACACTTGCCCTTTGACCCAGAGATAATGACCATGTCACAGAGCACCATTATAGAGGTTTAATGGGAGGTCATAAGCAGTGATAGTTTTGAAATGATGCAGGCGGCAATGACAAGTCTGAAGAATGATGCCGATAACAATCCTGTCTGAGCTCATTCAGGCACAAACAACTGAAATGAAAGACGTGCCACATGCGCTTATGGATTGTAATGAAGGGGCAAAGGTCCCCTTGGGACAGTATGGCTTGTCTGTGATAGTGGAAACATTGAGCTTGTTTACACTGCAGCGAGCTCAAGAGCTTTCGCTCGCGAAGAACTCTTGCACGCTCCAGAGGGTGTGAGAAAACACAGAATTATTCATTTCTGTTCATATATTTAAAGTGACAGTGCGCCTCTTTTTTACAACATGGCATGTGAGTGTAGCCTTTGCTGTGGCGTTGAATTATTCACTGTCTGTTGTGAATTTTTGTTATGCATTGCACGGTACACTGAAAGATCGAAGTGACAATCAAAGGGCATGCCTCCTCTACGCACACACACGCACACATATTCTAAGAGAGCTCATTCTTGTTTACATCACACTGCACACTCAAGGACACTCACATGAATGCATGCACGCTCTCACATGCACAATAACACAAATACATTATTTCTTGTCCTGTTTTGTGCTCCCGTCCCCCTCCCGCACTTAGTTCACCTCCGATTGTCAGCTGTTTGGCTTGGAGCCGTCTCTAATCATGCGGATTTTACATCCTGTGTCTCCGCTGTGCATAGAGACCTCTTTGCTCTCCTGAGTATATGAAAGCTAAGCTGCAGGAAATCCAGTCTTTTTCAATCAACCCCTCTCCAGCAGATTATTATTAAACCTGAGCTCAGGTCATTAAGGATGTATGCTGAAAAGATGAAGCGTACAATAAGAACTGTAGGGGGTTATTTCCATGGGTGCAGATGATGCTATAACTGCGGAATACAGTTCAGAAGCAAACATGAAGAGCACAATGAGCATCTCTGGTAGTGTCACGGGTGCACACACACGAAGGACGAGGAGACGCTGGAGAATACTTTACACGGACTTTATTTCGGAACCAAGAGAGACGATGAAATTAAATATTCAGAATTCAAAAAATGTAAAATGTTTAATTTGAAATTTCACATTTAAGTTTTGGAATTTGAATTTCTCAATTTGAAATGAATTAGAAGTGTGCTTTACACATAATCTCTCTCTCTCTCTCGATTGTTTTTTTTTAAATAATTTTTTCATTTCTTTTATGTAAAGCACTTTGAATTACCATTGTGTATGGAATGTGCTATATAAATAAACTTGCCTTGCCTTCTCTCTCTCTCTCTAATTGATAATAAGTTTAAAATGCAATAAATTTGTAGTCAGAAATACACAAATGTAAATACTGTTTAAAAGTGTATATATAAATATGTAAGCATTGTTGCTGATTTGAATCTCTTTTGCCATGTTGATTTTCCAGTGTTAAAATATCAAATACTTTTCTAAGATTATAATGTTGTAATTTATAGAGCTGGATGATTTTTTATTGAAGTCTATATTAAAGAATAAAGAATGAGTTCTCTAGGCAGAAAAAAAAGAAGATTTTTTTGCGTAGAAAAATGAATGAGAAAAATACTTCTAGAACCAAGACTGATAAAGTCACTGTTGTGCTCTTTTGCTAGTTTCTCACAGATTTCTCTGTTTCTTTCTCTCATCCTCATAGTCGGAGGTGTCATGGATACCAAACAAACACTATTCAGGAATTTATGGCCTGATGAAGCTCACACTCACCAAAGCTCTGCCATCCAACCTTTCAAAGGTCATCGTCCTCGATACAGACATCACCTTCGCCACTGACATCGCTGAGCTGTGGGCCATCTTCCGGAAGTTCACAGGTAATCGCTCGCTTTCCTTCAGGAGTCATATAAAGCATCTGGACAGTGAAATTTGACACTGACGTTGTGATTGCAGAGAAACGGGTGATTGGTCTGGTAGAGAATCAGAGCGATTGGTACCTCGGTAATCTGTGGAAAAATCACAAACCCTGGCCAGCCCTCGGGAGGGGCTTTAACACAGGTGAGGGCTTGCAGCTTCTATTTCAACTCTGCTTATCAACCAACACTGTGTTCCAAACAGCAGTTTTTGTAAATGGTTATTAGTGGGCATTCTTGGGGATATATGTGTCATGATCTGACTCATGTTCCCCTGTCTTGTGTTTGGACTTTTGTGTTACTTCCTGTCTAGGGTGCCTTTTGTAGTCATTTTGTAGTTCTTTTGTTTCATTGGTCCTCTTGATTACTTTCCCAGGTGTGTCTTGTTACCTTGTCATCTTGTTAGTGTCTCTGTGTATAATAGTTCTGTGTTTTAGTCAGTCTGAGTCAGTCGTTGTCTTTGCGAAGTTGTGGCATGTTGTTTCTGTTTCCTGGTTCTCTCTGTGTTTGGTTCTATGTTTCTGGATTTGGATTACCTTTTGTTTTATTAAATGTTCCACTGATTGCATTTGGATCCTACCTTGACTCTTCCTTGCATTGACATGTTACAATATGATTCTAATAAGAAAAGTACAGTTTTAATAACTGAACACACACTGAAAACACACACACATATATATGTTGTGTCAAAAGTATGGAATAAAAAAGAATTCTTAGTGTTTTTGAAAAAAGTCTCTTATATATACTCACCAATATAGTGAAATTACAATTTAAAATAGCTGTTTTCTATTTGAATATTTTTTTAAATGTAATTTATTCCTGTGATGGTAAAGATGAATTTTCAGCATCAATACTCCAGTCTTCAGTGTCATATAACCCTTTCCTGCTCAATTATTTCAGTATCAGTTATTATTGATGCTCAATTTTAAATACTGCTTCTTATTATTAGCAATTTTGAGAACCGTTTTTGCTGGTTAACTTTTTTTTTTTTTTTTTTTTTTTTTTTACTGCTTTGCTTGCGAGGTTCTCCACATTTTTGCTGGGCTGCTTGCTTCAGTCTAATGGGGCTTGTTTGTGGAAAAATATTTAAAAGATTTTAAATATTTTTAAAATCCCCCCTTTTTTTTCTACAAAAAAATGAACCAGCACAACTGTTTTCAACATTCATAATAAGAAATGTTTCTTGAGCGCCAAAAATTGTGCTAATATTTCACAATATTACTTTTTTGACTGTATTTCCGATAAACTGATAAATGCAGTATTGGTGAGCATAAGAGACTTCTTTCAAAAACATAAAACAAATCTAAATTATCCAAACTTTTGTCCGGTAGTGCATATATTGTAATATATTAAACAAATTAATTACTCATTAAATTAAAAACACAATTAAATAATATAAAGCTTATTTAAAATGTGTTCATAAAGTTCTAAAGCATTTTTTGTTGGTTTGCTTGTTGAGTTATTCATGGTGTAAAAATAAAATATAAAGATATCAAATTTTGGTACATTCATTGTTTTTTGACCTAATATGAGCCTGTGCAGCTTTCACAGGAAAGAGCACGCAGGCATGATCACTTCGGAGTGCAGCACACTGTTTATGTCACACTGTGAATTGGTGAGTTAGTTTAGTAGATTATGCAGTTTTATGCAAATATCTTATTTTTGGAGTAGCATGCATATAATGTCACTATATATGTATTGACAAAAAAATGCTTAAATACTTAAAAAATACACAATAAAATACATCTTGTAAATGGACTGTATATCTGACAGTCCTGGGCTACAGAAGCCTGTTTCTGCCTAAGATTAAAAAATAAAGAATACATTTCTAATAAGTCATTTTTAATTAATAAAAATAATTAGATTGCCACATATAAACTACTTTCAAGACATAAACACCGAATTGTGAAATGTTGAAGAAAAATCAGAATTGTGAGATATAAAAGTGTAATTGCAAAAAAATTAATAAATAAAATAAATCAAAATTATGAGATAATCAATAAATAAACAGATTTGCAAGATATTCAGAATTGTGAGTAAAAAAAGTCAGAATTGTGAAATGTAAACTTACAAGAATTACAAGAAAAAGTGAGAATTCTGATTTAGGCTAATATCTCGCAGTTTTGAGTTTATATCTTGCAATTCTAAGAAAAATATTTCATCTCGAGCACCTCAGAATTGTGAGATAAAAAGTCGCAATTACCTTTTTTTTCCCCGCTGCATAGGCTTCCATAGTAAACAGCACATAAATAAATAAATAAATAAATAAAAATTGATGTCACATGTCAGATTCTTTGTTTATCCAGTCTAAAGACTTTGATGTACTTTCTTCCTGTCAATCATTTTGCACGGTCATGCGAGAAAGCTATTTTGTTACCGTCCTTTTGACAACTAACTCACTGTTCAGGTTTACTGATAATCAAATGGCTCTTCATTTTATTTTCCCTACCTGCGTCGCTGCTCTCTGTGTGCATGTGTGTATATATCTATGGTGGGCGGAGTTTTAGAAAGATGGGGTGTGGCTTCCAGCACCCTGAAACAGCAGACCACAATTCTTATATCTTAAGAGAACAAGAAGACTTAAGAGAGACAGAGACTGTATTAGAGGGACTTTATATTCTTAAACTGGATAATTCTAAATAAGTAATAAATACCCAGGTCTAAAAGCAGCTCAGCCTTGGATTTGTACAAGGAAAAAGGGCAACTCGACCAGTGACTGTTTGATGTGTCTTGCTCAGCATAGCTGATAAAACATATTATTCATTGTTTCCAGCTTCAGCACGCACTAGAGGAGTTAGATGAGGACGACCAGTGCTATGATTTTCGGAGGGAGCGAATCATGGTGCACAGGGTGCATCTGTACTTCCTGCAATATGAATACACACCTACAGATGATGGCACAGACATCACGCTGGTCGCACAGCTCTCCATGGACAGGTGAGGAAGACAGACTGTCCAAATGAATCTACAGTCACGTTTGGGCCACTCATGCTCATGCCAAGGCAATTTAATTACAAAACTGTCAAATATGATGTTGTGTTTAATGAACCCTCTGCAGCACTCTGATTGAAATGAGAATAGATTACTACAAGCATTGCGAGTTAATAACATTTTCAAAACAGGGTGATTATTGTTAACTAAAACTGTTAAACGTTTTTGTTATTTGAAAAGAAGCTGAAATGAAATAAAATATAAATATTAGATGATTTTTTTTTCAGTGAGTAGCCAATGCAACATTTCTGATTTTTAGTTTGAGCGGAAGCACTAAAATGACTAACTGGAAATAAAATAAATCATAATAAAAAAAAAATTAATAATAATAATTATATAAATTAAAAAATAAACCTGAATAATAATATTTAAACAAAAACATATAAAAAATCAGATAAATAAAAAAGAAATGTATACAAATAAAAGCTAAATTAAAATATTAATAAAAACTTAGTATATAAAAATATTAAAATAAAACTGAATAGCATTATTTAACAAACAAATACTAATAAGAAAAATACTATAAAATAAGAAACATTTAAATAAAAAAATGAAAGTATAAAAATAAAATTGAAATTCTTAATAAATAAATTCTTAAAATTTAAAATTCTTAATAATTATTCTATTTGCATTAAATTTTAAATATGAATAAAAACTATAATAGTATTAAAATACTGCTTTAAAACATGTTGAACCCTCATGTTATTTTCAGATGTACTTTATTTTAGGGTTACTAATTTAACATGATTAGTTTAAAAAATATATATATATATATTGCAAACAGAATGCTTGACATGGGATTGTTGTGAAATAAATTATATAAATAATAATTCATTATAGCACATTTAGCTTTTTGTGATTAATTCAATTAATTAAGTGGCTTGCCATTAATTTAATTCACTTAGAAATGCATTTGACTGAAGGCCCTGCTTTCTTTTTTTTTTCTGTAAGATTAATAAGAGTAGGAAAATAATAAACTTTTCAGCAAGAAAATAATAATGTTTTATCTTCCATTTAGAGTCTTTCCACTGATCTATTTAAAACAAGTTTTTTTTTTCTTTTTGATATCACTGAAGCCTCTGTTTTACAATGAAGTAGTCTTGGCATTTTTAGAAAGGTGATTGTTATGCAGGATAGCAGCTTTGTTTGTGTTTGAAACAAGTATCAACTAGAAGCGCTTGACGTAGTGAAGATCAGAACATACCATACTAGCTACTGAAAGCTTGCCCTGCAGGTTTAAAAAAAATGTATCAAAAAGAGCCCATAATCTTGCCTCACTTCAGTTACTGCCCAAAATTTCACTGGAGACACTTTGTATTTGTCTAGACTGCAGATGCTGGAGGCCATCTGTAAACACTGGGAGGGCCCCATCAGTTTGGCCCTATACATGTCTGATGCCGAGGCTCAACAGTTCCTGCGTTACGCTCAGGCCTCTGAAGTCCTCAAGAACCGCAAGAATGTAGGCTATCATATTGTTTATAAGGAGGGTCAGTTCTACCCTGTCAATCTGGTACGCAATGTGGCGCTCCGCAACGTCAACACACCCTACGTTTTTCTGACTGATGTCGATTTTCTGCCCATGTACGGCCTCTACGATTACCTCAGGTAAGCAGTGAATTTGTTAGGAATTATCTGTTAATGTAACGGTTCCATTTCTGTAATATATCTGTGTGTGTGTGTGTTTTTTTTTTACTATTTCATGTAGAAAAAGTATAGTCCAACTGGACATGGCCAGTACCAAGAAGGCTCTGGTTGTGCCCGCCTTTGAGACACTGAGATATCGCCTCTCCTTCCCCAAATCCAAGGCCGAGCTGCTGTCTATGCTGGACATGGGGACTCTCTACACCTTCAGGTACAGTAGACATTCAAAATAATCATCTCATAATCAATCTCCAGTGTGTTTAGCCTTCATCCGTCCCTCGGGTCATTTTGACCCGAAAATGATTATCAAATAAATTCTAAAAATCGTGTGTTGATCGTACCAGTCCAAGATTTCTTTACTTTTGTCATACTTGCACCGGGAATACACACACACACACAAAATTGAGTGGATTCAAGGAGTTTAAATGGGTGCAATAAAAAAAGTAACAAAAGTGTCCCTCACGGGTCATTTTGACCCACATAGGAATGAATGGAATTTATGAGAAAACTGCATTTTTTTATTACATTTGATTTTTTTTTATATACAAAATCTGAGACAATCCAGTAAAGATTTATACCCAAACGAAGGGCTGAGACTACAGAATATCCCCAATGCAGAAAAAACTCACAAACACACACATGGTACACACACTCCCATAGAACACATTATAATATGTTTCATGTTTCTGCTAGGATATGACTGTCATTTTTCCCTTTTTTTTTTTACTTAACACAGTTACATTTGAGTGATGTGGTGGAGTTGATGAGTTTATGAGTTTAATATCCAATGAGTATATACCAATGAGTTTATATCATATTTATATTTAAAAAATATATATTATATATTTATGAAATTGTATGAATATACATATGTTTAGGTTATAATTCAGTTAGAATTTTTGTTTTTTGTTTTTACAAAATATGGATTTTGTAATATTTCAATATATATTTGAATCCATAAACAACCAAATTGAAGCCTCAAAATGATCTAATTTCTCATGTTTCACTTGTTTTGCTCAGTTAAAAATCTCCATAGGATACTATAGGCCCCTCTAGTGGCTGTAACCATAAAATGCTATTTTATGTCATTGTTCCCCACCAGATAGCATCAGAGACACACAGTGACTCAATTCCAAGGCCATCTGTTGGTTTTTGATGAACCAGGACTGAAATTGTCTTTATTTATTTATTTTTATTTTATTTTATTTTTATTTTTTTGGTGAAATAATGTACAAAAACTGCTTATTTGCTTATATTTTCTTAAATATATCCAGAAAAAAAAGGTAAATATAAAAATCACCAAACAATAAATAAATATTTAGAAAAAAAATTATAAAAATGGATCAATATAAGATTTCTAGACCAAAAATAAAATAGTGAAAATAGAAAAAATAGTGTGATTTTTAGCCTTCTGGTCATTTTGACCCGTGAGGGACACTTTTGTTATAGGTTCGAGACAAATAAGATTGTCCCCAGTAAAGAAAAGGGAAATTCTAGTAAAAATTCACATGTGCCACATTTTTACCAATGTGTATTCATGTCAGTTTCTTGTTCAAAATATGTCATGTTTTGAAAAACTTTTATTTTCAAGAAATGTTTCAATTAATTATCTTTTCCCCATGTAATCTAAATGCAAAGCATAATAACCTTTTTTACACATTGAACATATATGAGTGTACACATCTTAAAATTAAAAAAAAAAAGATTCATAAATATAATTTAGTTTTTGGGGAGTCACTCCAGATGCCATTTTAAAAAGTGGTCTAGCCTTTTTTTTTGTCATAAAAAAGTCAACTTATCTGATATTTTAAGAGACGTGTTGACTTTGAGAGGGGTCCTCTTTTCTATTACTGTGTTTCCTGTTATGTTTTCATTTAAGCATTTTTATGCATGTTGAACCACATGACTTTGATTTGGTGCACACATATCAAACACCAATAATCAGTGTAGCAGTTTTTTTTTTTAATAATAATAAATAATAATACATGTTTTTTTTCTTCATTATGATATCAAGACAGCTGTATCACCTTTCCTTTTTCTAGTTTTTGCTCCAAAAATATAAATTATTTTTAATTCAGAAATAAATAAAAAAACATTCTCATTATAGAGCAAGGTTTCCCGAGTTGATAAAAAGCTTAAGTAATTAAATCATAAAAATGTAAAATTTATGTAAATAAATACACTTTTCTTTTTAAAAAGTTTTTTTTTTCTTTTTTTTGCCGTTGTTTACTTGCATGTTGTGTGCCCATTAGCCAGCATTAGAGAACCATGAAAATGTAAATGTCTCAATATTGACTTAAAAGTGGGTACTTCCAGGGGTTCATCTGACAAAAACAAAGTTTTGGAATCCCTTTTATATAAAATGATGTTTAAAGAAGATTTTTGATATATTTTTGAATGATTAATATATTCAATCAGAACATAAGCATCGTGTCTTTGGCCCATTATTAAAAGTCCACTCAGAAAGTTCAAGTATATTCATTCACTGCTCTCCTAAATCGCAGGTATCACGTCTGGACAAAGGGTCACGCGCCAACCAATTATGCCAAATGGAGAACAGCCACAACACCATACAAGGTGGAGTGGGAGGCAGATTTTGAGCCATATGTTGTGGTGCGACGAGACTGTCCTGAGTATGACCACAGATTTGTTGGCTTTGGCTGGAACAAAGTATCCCATATCATGGAGCTTGATGCTCAGGTAAGGTTTTAAAAGACGTTTGGCCTGTTTCTACTTCCAGTTCAAGTGTATAGGTGTCCCTAACCTGTCACATTTCCTTGTTCCAAAGGAGTACGATTTTATAGTGTTACCAAATGCCTTCATGATCCACATGCCCCACGCGCCCAGCTTTGACATCTCAAAGTTTCGCTCCAGTCCGAGTTACCGCTACTGCTTGACGACTCTGAAGGACGAGTTCCACCAAGACCTTTCTCGAAAGTACGGTTCTGCTGCTCTCAAGTACCTCACAGCACAGAGGAACATCTAAACACTGTTTCAAATGTACTTTAGCACACAGGAGAATGGCTCGGTCTAGTCATTTGAGGCTCAACAGCCAACATGCTGCTCTGCTACATGTCACGGTGTCTAGAGGAACGAAGCTGAAGCCCACGTCTCTGCTGAAGACTATGAAATCAGAGCTTTAATTCTTCTTTTTGATAAGTCATACAGCAGAGAACTGTGAAAACCAATGACATCAGCAACACACCCATCAGACTGGTGGTGAAAACTCGACCAAACATGCTTGAACTGCTTAAAAGCGTAAATGGTTGATGTATGTTTGTGATGACCTACTTGCTTTATAGCCTAAAACGAATGGTCATGATAAAGACCTTTTTTGACAATCAGGGCTTTTTCTTCACTAAAGATCTACGGCTAGCGGTCCATGGCACAACACAGCTTTGAACCTGGCTGAGAGCATTCGATGGAGTATCAAAAGGACGAGAAATTAATGAGCTTTCCAAAGACTCTTCTGCTGGACTGAAGTGTGGGGAGGCCATCAAGACGAGGGACTTTAAAGCCTTATAATTTCACTGATATTTAAAACATTAAAAAATATTTTTCTTTGTTTTTAATGAATACAAAACAATTTATGAACAACGACCTACAGCCTATGTATGTTTTACAATATAAAATCGAAAATCACATTATTTTTTAATTTAGAAACACTGATTTGCTTGTAGCGAAAGAAGGTTGAATGGTTGATAGGGGTGCGAGGGAGTATTTTGTGCAGTTTCGGGAGTCCCGGATGAAGGTTTAGGTGAGAAATGATCAGTGTGTGTAACTGCTGCATTTATAATTGTCACAAATGGCACATATTAATATGACGTGCTTAAACATACAACATCATAGCTTATACCAGGATGCTTTCCTGCCCTAAACTCAAATCACTTTTTTCACTTAAAAAAATTGCACTACATACTGTTACAAAAAAACAAACAAAAAACATGATTAAATGTACATTTGCATTGAGATCCACTCGAGGGACCATTAAAAACAGGAGCCATCCATTGCAGAAGTTTCTCACAGACTGAATATTTTGTTGTCCGGTATAAAACACTTCCTGTTGTTGAAAACAATATTTATCGTGTAAAATGTCACTTTCTGGTCAGCCCTGAAATAAGTATCCAATGTCCAATTCAACATCAGTCACTCAAAGATGTATTTGTAAAAAAAAAAATATATATATATATATATATATATATATATAATGTAATTCCCAATGTGTCCCGTCTTTATAAAGATACGCTCCTCCAGGTCATATTGAGTTGACCCCTCATATGCCACCCATGCCCTTCCGCTCCATCAGACTGCAGATTTACGGTAAATACCCGTGCCTTTGCTGTGTTGCGAAAACTGGATATTGATTGTACTACTGTACGCATCAGCGAGGCCTGCAAGAATACAGGTACTCTATTTATTATTGTTGACTTAAATCAATCATATTTTTCTACGTAGGGGACAAAGTGCTTTAAATAAATTCTCCCTGTTTCTATAGTTTGTCAAAGTTCTTGTGCTTTTTATTTGACAAGAGGAGGTGAGTCACACGTTACTTTGTGCTTTTCACTGAATCTTTGAGTTTGTTGTAGGATTCACTGGTGACTCATAGTTAAGAGGTCTAATACACGGCAGTGCTGATAGAAAATGCACTAATTTGCAACTTCATCTTTATAAATGTGTGATTACAAATATATTTAAATATATGACATTCAAATTCAATAAAATTAAATTAAAGGAATACTTCACCCAAAGACATCAGGCCATCTAAAATATAGATGAGTATAGATTTGGAGAAATGAACATTACCTCATTTGCTCACCAATGGATCATCTGCAGTGAATGGGTGCCGTCAGAATGAGAGTCCAAACAACTGATTAAAAAACATCACAATAATCCACAAGTAATCCACACCACTCCAGTCCATCAATTAACATCTTGTGAAGCGCAAAGCTGCGTGTTTATAAGAAACAAGTTCATCATTAAGGTGTTTTAACTTTAAACCACACATCAGGCCAAAATATCAGTTATCATATTCCATAATAACACTTCCTCTAGTGAAAAACTTCATCTCCTATTATGCTTTCACATCAAACTCTACCGACACATTAGTTTAGAACTGTTTTCAACTGTAAATGGTGCTTAATCTGCGCATATTTCTCTCCTGATTCAGACGAGACAACTTTTTCACTGGAGAAAATAATAAGGGTGAGGACTTGTATTTTTCAACAGTTTGAAGTTAAAAACGTCTTGATGGATTTGTTTATTACAAACACGCTTCACAAGACTGATGAACTGGAGTTGTTTTATCAGCTGTTTGGACACTTACCATATTTTAAAGACAATATAAGTAACTGCATATAAAGATGGACTTAAATCCTACTTAAGTCAAAAAAGCACTCTAAAGTCCAGATATCTGCATTAATTATAAATGTATACTATAATACATTTCCATTTAATAGCAGTTAACATGCACTTAAGTGCAGGATAAATAAACTGGCTGGCGAAGTTGCTGTGCATTAAAAACATACTTTTTTTTTTTTAAGATAAACTATCAAATTCAGGTGCAGAATATGGCCCGCAGACTGTAATTTGAGACCCATGCTCTAGATATTACAGTAGACTTGCTGTTAATGTTGACTGCAAATGACTTCAGCTAGTCCAGCTGTTAGTGGCAAGAGGGTGAAGTTGATCAATTGTTTTCCAAATGGATTTGACGCCTGTTAAAACAAAGTTAATTTCCGGCAATTGCAGGAGAGAGGCTGCGGTAAGCGGAGCCCTGAGAGCGAGCGGATGGCTCTTTCCTGTGCTGCGTGGGCTAATGCATGTGTAATTGCCTGAAGTGGCCCTTTATGACATCATGAATCAGAAACCATTGCACACAGTCAAAGAGTTTCAAGCTGCTTTTTCAGCATTCATTCACTCTACCCAGCAGCACATTACAGGAAAGGGCATGCAGGGGAACACTGCTCACAGTGTGAGCGCTGCAGCTCAGGATGTCCCAGCAACAATCTAGAAAATGGACTCACATCAGGAAACATACTCATGCTTGAATAATTCATTAGATACAAGACAGTGGCCAGTAAAATGCTGTTTCTTGCTGATTCCAACAGTCCCAAACCTATTTTTTTATTTATTATTATTATTATTATTATTAGTTTGTTTGTTTATTTGTTTGTTTGTTTTCCCTTCATAATGAAATGTACATGTCTTTGGAAACTTAACTTAATGAATCCAGACCATAATTTCTTGCATTTACATCAGGAAACGTGTTTGTGTTTAATACAACAGATAAAAACAAGTTTGGAATAATTACGTTTTTTTTTTTTTTTATGTTTTTGAAGGCTCTTATATGCTGCATTTATTTGATAAAAAATACAGTAAACCCAGTAATATTGTGAAACATTATTACAATTTAAAATAACTGTTTTCTATTTAATATATTTTAAACTGTAATTTATTCCTGTGATGCAAAGCTGAATTTTCAGAATCATTACTCCAGTCTTCAGTGTAATGTTGAAAACTGGTTTTGTTGCTGAATATTTTTCTGGAAACCGTCAACATTCTTCTTTCAGAATTTTTGTAACATTATAAATATATGTACTGTACTGTTACTTTTGAGCAATTTAATGCATCATTGCTGAATAAAACTATACATTTTCTCACCACAAACTTTTGAATGATAGCATATCATGATTTACAGAGAAATACTAACAAAGTACATTTTAAAATGTTTTGAAATAGAAAATAGTTCTTTTAAATTGTAATACTATTTTACAATGTTACTATATTTACAGTATTCTTGATCAACTAAATGCAGCTTTGGTGAGCAGAAGAGACTTATTTTAAACAATAACAAATCGTAAGTATTCCAGAATTTTGACCGATAGAGAAAAAACAAATGGAAGTTCTCATTAATGGTGTCACCACCTAAATCAATTAATTTGTTTTGTGAGAGTCAAACAACAGGAAATAATTCCTTCAGATTGTCCCGCAAGGATCAATGCCAATAGCCCACTGCACCATTTATTATCTCTTAAGTTAATGACAGGAATCAAAGCACTCCACTTATCAACCGGTGACAGCCTCCAAATATCGCCATGTACAGCTCAACAATGACTGCTCAATATTGATATTGAAATCCTCATACCAACTTCAGTAATGGTTGCTCAATATCACTTGCAGTGCCGTTTAACAGGAGGTCATGATTTGTGCTTTTCTGTTTGTTCCTTGCCGGTCGTCTCCCCTTCACACTCAGTGTAACAAAGGCAGTAAATAAGGAACTATAGATCAATATTACCCAGATGTTATTGTGGGGTTAACAGAGCTTGCTAAGGTCAAAGGGGTTGTAAAGTTTTTCTTTCACAAATGTTCAAGTGATTTCTCAACTTGACATTTCTGATAATAAATGACCGGTGTCTCATGCATGAGTCTAAACACGACAATGAATTTGACATTGGCAGGCAGCAGCCTATGACGTCACAACTGCTGTGGCTGAGAATATAAAAGAGCACCTGTGAAATACGTTATCCACTTCTTGGAGACGTACGCAGGAATACCTAAAGCATGGCAAAGGGACACAGCGTCTTGTTCCCTGTTCTCAGGGAAATATGGTTACATGCGTAACCTGAAACGTTCCCTTTCGAAAAGTGAACACGCGCTGCGTCCCCTAGAGGGCACTATGGGGAACAGTATAACCATGCCGCCATGCTGAAGGGATGAGTGCCTTATTGGCTGAGCTAAGTCGAAGACTCAAAGGAGTCCTCACCCTTGCATCAGCAACGCGATCATAGACCAGAGCCTCTAAAGCATGGAGGCCTTAACAAGAGAGAAGAAGCCTAACTACATACTTATACAAGGAGGCTCACAGAGAGCCTAACACTCAGAGCTAACTGGCCCGCAAAGCTCTGCAGAGTGGAGGCCTAAATATACCACCTCTTAAATGAGACGTGGCCTATCAACACTCCACACTAAGGTCAGTAGCCAAGGAGGCTGCCAGAGAGTATAACAACTTAGCATACTACCCTACCACCTAGCCGAGCTCTAGGAACGGAAGCCTCAGTATGAATGACTCTCCAAATTGGGAGAAAAGCTAACAATGCCCCACGCTCAGGATATCTTGTGATGAGGTTAACAAGGAGCCTACTACTCACCATTACTCTTTGAGTGGAGGCTTCAACAACAGGAGGCCTTACAACGCTCGCAGTATCTAAGGAGGCTCACAGAGAGACTAGTCAACTTGGCAAACCTTCTCTGTTTAAGAGCAAACTGGGGTCTAACACAGATAGAAAGGTCACGAAGCACCCAGAACATGCCCTTACCATAAACATGGATTTTAGAGAAGGCACGAAACGCGTTTCAGCATGACGATACTCTAACTAAGCCCCATGCTCAGGATGTCTTGTAAGGAGGCTCACAGAGAGCCTACTACTCACAGATGCTGTCCTAGCAGAGCTCTGGGGGGTGGAGGCCTCATTGAAGATAACTCTGTAGCGAGAGGAGGCCTGATGACGCTCGCAGTAGATGGCTGAGCTCTAGGAGCGGAGGCCTCAGCATGACAACCCTCTAAAATGAGTGGAGGTCTAACTACGCCCCACGCTCAGGACATCTTGTAAGGAGGCTCACAGAGAGCCTACAACTCACAGCCACTGTCCTAGCGGAGCTCTGGCGAGCGGAGGCTTCAATAAAGATAACTCTCTGTAGCGAGAGGAAGCCTGATGACGCTGAACTTGACATTGGCAGGCGAGGTTCAAAAGAAAAGTTTAAAGTTTAAAAGTTTGGACTTTTTTAAAGTTCAGAGAACATTTAGAATTACATTTTTTAATAACTTACTAGGAACGTTAATGTCTCGGGTCGCATAACCCATGTTCTCTGAATAGGGAACGAGACGCTGTAGCTATGACTCAATGGGGAATGCTGCTTGGGTGTGCCGATTGACTGAAGCCAGTATAGAATCATGCCAATTCATTGGCTGATGGCGCGGGCGCCATCTCGATGTCACTACGTCACCCACTCTAATACTAGCGACCGCGCCACCCGCTCCTCAGATTACCTGCCGAAGAAGTATTGTTGGCAGCGCGAGGAGCTTGGCAGTGAACGCAGCGTTTCGTTCCCAATAAGTAACCCAAGTATGTGAGTAACCCAAGACGTTCTCTTTCATAAGTTCACTCAATGCTGTGTATCTGTGATGCGCTTCCATATCTGGCCTGATGCAAAATAGACAGGCTAACCTCAAATGGCTGGATCAAGCAAAAAGAGTCTGGTAACCAGGATCTAAATCCAAGCAATAAAACCTGATAAAAGTGTGAGGATATGAATCAAATAATATCTAGCGGTGAAGAGAATGTCTCTGTGATGACTCACCAACTCCCTGGAATGGGCCAAAATTAGCCAATGGTCCAGGTAGTTGAGCACACGGATGCCCTGGAGCGTCAACGAGGCCAGAGCAGCATCTATGCACTTCGTGAACATCCATGGAGTCAAAGCCAGACCGAATGGGAAAAACCCTGTATTGGTATGCCTTTCCCCCAAAGGTGAACCAGAGGAACTTCCTGTGCTGCTGAACAACCTGAATATGAAAGTAAGCATCCTTCAGGTCTACAATAATGAACCAATCCCCCGTGCAAACTAAAGCCAGTATAGCCTTCAGCGTTAGCTGAATTTGAATTTCCCTTTGTAAAGAGAGAAATTCAGCCAGCACAGAATAGGCTGAATTTAGAATAGGTTGCAGACGCATCTGCTCATTCTCTATAGCTTCGAACTCCACAACTGAACCTCAGGTTGCGGGTTCTCGAAGGGCCTCAACGGCCTCCGGAGCAGCACGACAGGGGAAAGTGGATGACTCCTTCTCAAAAACCGTGAGCCTCAAGTGAAGAGTTTCGAGACGGAGATTCTCACAAAATTTACAGTTAGAAGCGTCGTAAAAAAACTTGCACGTGTGAGACGAACCCATACATTTAACACACTTACTGTGCAGGTTGTCACTCGTGATAAAGCGAGAGCAGGTTGTCAGCGACGAAACTCCAAAGCACTTCACTGTGAGGAGAAACGAAATTCCACTGAATGCAATCACTGAAGTGCAAAAGAGAAAAACAAAGAAATAAGCTGAAACACAGGCCAGATAAATCCCTTCTAAAGGGCTAAACGACCACTTCTGTAAGAAGGTTGAATTAACGTAAGAGAATATTCCCACTAGAAGTTTCCATTCCCACAAGAACACACGATCAAAATGTATTCATAAAAGTTCATTAATTTTTTGTTACATTTTTGAAAGAAGTCTCTAATGCTTACAAAGTCTGCATTTATTTGATCAAAATACTGTAAAATCAGTAATATTGTGAGATATTACTACAATTTAAAAGAACTGTTTTCTATATGAATATATTTTAAAATTTGCATTAATTTATTCCTGTTATTTATTTAGCAGCATTTACTCCAGTCTTCAGTGTCATTCTAATATGCTGATTTGCTGCTAAAGAAAGCATTAAATTGATCAAACTGTAAAAACATTTGTTACAAAAAAAAATCACTTTCAAAAAATGCTGTTCATTTACCTTTCTAGTCTTCAAAGAATCCTGAAAAAATTTTTATTACAGTTTCCACATATTAAAAGCAGCAAAATGTGTTTTTAACACTGATATAATAAGAACCATTTATAACTGAGCACCAAAAATAATTGAGCAGCAAATCATTTTGTTAGAATGATTTCAGAAGAACTGAATGTTTAGAGAACATTTAGAATTAACGTTAGCATTCCCATTAGAAGCTTTTGTCAAAACAGGTGCAGAAGTTCGAATAGCAGGCGTGAAGTGTTACTGAGTTTCTGATGAAGGACTACTACTATGCCATTCCTCACTGTAAACACAAAGCATTTGTTGCTATGAAAGACGTGTGCTACATAAAGCAAACCCTGGGAGAATGGCACTTTAATTATGCTTATTGCACGTCGCACATGGAAACTGTCATAACTCACTGTAATGTTAAGGAGGACATGCTTTCCATATGCCCTACTTCTGCGCCAGCTAGCAGATGTTCGGAAATGAAAATCGTCCTCTTCAAGGTGTTTATAAACATTAGAAGCAGCAAACTGGCATTGAAACAAAATATAATATAAGTCACTAATCATGTTTTGTGCTTTCTGCCGGAGATACTGATGTTGACAGATTATACTCACATGATTGGTTACAAAAACATTAGTGAGCTTCCTAAATGGGTCTAAAAAATTCCTGAAACATTAACTCATATGCGACTGATTAGGGTAGTCTTAGGCCGCAACTCCATAAAATTAATATTCCTCACGTGACATTCACTTGAATGTTGCCAAGTTGAATAATAATACTCTTATATGCATAAAAATTCAGAACACACAGTAAAATTAGGTTATATATATAAATTATAAATAACATGCAATTAAGTATCCTAAAACATTACATTCAAATTTCACTTAATTATTGTAACACAGTTTGTAGGTCGGGAAGAAGGAGGCGGGAATCGGCGAAAATTTAAATATAAAACTTTAATAAATAAACAAACACAAAACAAAAGTAAAAGCGCCAGCCCCTCATGGACGACTGTCATATAAAACATAATAAAACAACATAAAGTCCAGGCCTGGTTCTCTCTCATCCTTCACTTTCGTTACTCCTCCTTTTATCCTTCCGGAGCTCCTCCATGGGACTTGAGACCGGTGAGTGGCGCAGGTGTCGCTCATTATCAATTACTCCACCGGCCTCTCTCCGCTCCCACGGCTCTCGGCCCTGCCCCACTTGTCACATACCCCCTTCGCCCCTCGCAGGCCAGGGGGTACCCACGAGACTGCACTCTACTCCCCCCGGGGGCCCCGTCACGGCGGCCGCAGCACCTGGGGGTAAAGACAGACAAGGCGAGAGAAAAGGAGACGGAAGGATGAGGAGAGACAGAGGGGAGAGAGGTAAAAAAAAAAATCTTGGTCCGGTTCCCAGACACACTGCAGCTTGGTCCTCAACCAGCTGAGAGGCTCTCACTCGTGGTGCCATGCGATGGTACTGGACATCTTTGGTGGACAGCCCGACACTCCTCCACCTCCTGGCGGACGGCGATGGCTCCTCCTGTTGAGGGCAGCTGGCAGCGAGTCCCCCGTTCCCTGCTCCTCCCCAATCATGGCGGACAGCAGCAGGCTACGGCCTCCTGGCGAATGGCGCCGACTCCTCCGCTCCCTCTTGGACGGCAGCCACCCCTCCTCAGCCCAGGAGCGCTGCAGCTAGCTCTCCATCCCACCTCATCTTCCATCGCTCCAGCACCACCGCATCGGGCAGCCACTGGCGGTCTCCGCTCCTTCCTGCTGCCCGATCTCCTCAGCACCGCGATCCCCCTCAGCAGCGAGGGCTCTCTGACAGCGTGTCCCTTCTTCCTCCCGGGTTTTGGCACCAATGTAACACAGTTCGTAGGTCGGGAAGAAGGAGGTGGGAAGCGGCGAACATTTAAATATAAAACTAATAAATAAACAAACACAAAACGAAAGTAAAAGCGGCAGCCCCTCACGGACGACTGCCGCATAAGACATAATAAAACAACAACATAAAATCCAGGCCTGGTCCTTTCTCGTCCTTCACTGTCGTTACTCCTCCTTTTATCCTTCTGGATCTCCTTCGTCGGACTCGAGACCGGTGAGTGGTGCAGGTGTCGCTCATTATCAATTACTCCACCGGCCTCGCTCCGCTCCCAGGGCTCTCGGCCCCGCCCCACTTGTCACAATTATATTATTTTAAAGTATATTATTTCCATAATAAGTAAAGTATGCTAAAGTGTACTCCTTTTTCACAAGGGATAATTAAATCCCACTAAAATATTTAAGAATGTTATTTTTTTTCCATTTACTGATAAATGTGAGATATGGTACAGGATTATTATGTCTTACTAATACACTTACTGGGCACTTTATTAGGTATACCTTGCTAGTACTGGGTTGGACCCCATTTTGTCTTCAGAACTGCCTTAATTCTTCATGGCATAGACTCAACAACATTCTGAAAACACTCCTGAGAGACATGCTAGCATCATGCAGTTGCTACAGATTTGTCCGCTGCACATCCATGATGCAAATCTCCCATTCCACCACATCCTAAATGTGCTCTATTGGATTGAGATCTGGTGACTGTGGAGGCTATCTGAGTATAGTGAACTCATTGTCATGTTCAAGAAAACAGGTTGAGATGATTTTAACATTGTGCGTTATCTTGCTGAAATTAGCCACCACAAGATAGTACACTTTGGTTATAAAGGGATGGACATGGTCAGCAACAATTCTCTGGCAGACTGTGGCATTTGAATGATGCTCAGTTGGTTCTAAAGGGCCCAAAGTGTGCCAAGAAAATATCCCCCACACCATTACACTGGCATCAACAAGGCATTTTTGCCCATAAATCTGGATATTTTCTCTTTTTTCAGGTCATTCTCTGTAAACCTTAGAGATGGTTGATCTCAGTAGATCAGCAATTTCTGAAATACTCAGACCAGCCCATCTGGCACCAACAATCACGCCACATCCAAAGCAACTTAAATCACCTTTCTTTCCTATTCTGATACTTCAGCAGATCGTCTTGACCATGTCTACAATTCATATTCATAGCACAAACGGTGTGCAGTAGTGCTTCCCTTAGCAAGCATTAGTAATACAATAAATGCATTAAATAGGTTTAACAGACTCAAATATTTAATTAATCTCAAAAGTTAATACATCAACTTTGGCAGCTTTAATGTTTTCGCATCACAGTCCAAGCAAAAAAACAGCAAAAATGGAAGAAAAGGAAGAAGAAGAAAAAAAAACATCTCAGTGGCTTGTGTCCTGAAGGAAATGAGGACAGGGTCCTATTATAAATCTCACTTGCTCTTCACCCGGTGGACTCTGAATGAAGATATTTGATGTAACATACTGCTCTCTGCTCTTCTATCTCTCCTGAGGCCAAGAAGTCACTGTCAGAGTAAAGCTTTCTGTCAAACACTCTCATTTCCAGCCTTTTCCTGAATGATGTCAGGCTTTCCTCAGCTGGACAAAGGTATATACACCGGGATGACAGACGAATAAAAGCAATCACTGGTTTCTTCAAATCACAACGTCAACTCCAATGAATAAAGCCCAAACATACTTTACGCAAGTACATGAATGCAAACGCTTCAAGCTGCAAAAGCTCAATTTCACACATCGTTGCGTTCTGAAAGGTGTCAGATCGGAATTCATACCACAACTTTTTGCATTCTCAGCTTTGCCACAAGGGCCAGTATAATGGCATTAGTGTAAATTGTCTGTTATATGGTCAGTTTTCACTTTCAAGTCAACTAATGTCATGACAGAGCAATGGAAGAGATTCTTGTTGTGTTAAAACTAGTTAAACTGTCCATTTAGAAATATATAACCCCAAAACCAAGTGGCTTTTTCCAGTAACTGAAAGTTAGCTTTTTTATCCAATTATTTAACTGGTTAATAAGGTATATTTAAAAACGTTGCCCTCTAGAATAGCTTTGTTTTGGCAGTATTCTAATTCTTCTGAGTGATGAGTAGCTTTTAACCTAACAAGCTTTAGTTTCAAAGTAAGCAGGACATATATATCAGATGCTTGAATCTTTCAGTATGTTTAACATACTTTTTTTAGCAAACTTATTTAGGAAATAATATATTTTTAAAAAATAATTGTACGTGCGAACTGAATGCAATGCTTTTGGACACTTATTTGCGTGTTATTTACAATTAAAAAAAATTATTATCATTGAAAATTATTTAAAATGCAATTAGATGAACTTAGAAGTGCTTTTAATTAACTTGCGTAGGACTTTAAGTACATCTTTATATGTAATTTCATATTTACTTCTATTTTGTTTGAAATATGGTTAAAGTGTACTGCAGAATGTACTAACAAGCATTTATGGTCAACTAAAATTATTATTTTTGTTAAAGTTATTATTAACTTAAATACTTTAATGTAATTTCTATTGAAACTTGTATGTCATGCATTTAAATACATGTATAATTACATTTGTAATGATGAAGCTGCAATTTAGTGCATTATATATATATATATATATATATATATATATACAGTATATTCACTTATTAACTATATTAACTATTAAATGTAATTTCAAATAACACAGTACAGTTAAAATTATAATCAAGTACTTTACATGTGCTTTATGTTAGTCAACACATCAAAATTATTGTACTTCCTTAAATCACAAAAATATTATTGAAACATGAATTAATATGTACTTTAAAATAAATGTTTAGTTTGACATTATTACAAAAAGCACTTTTTAAAAGTCTACTTAAGTGTGTTAGGAAACAGTCAACTTTATTTCAATACCTTTAAATGGCCTTTATTTTTATTTTTATTACATTATCTGCAAGTACAGTTTTTTTTAACTCTTAAGATCTGAAGTATACTATAATAAGTGCACATTCAGTACAATTAAGTGCACTTCTTTTTCACAAGGGAAAACAACAACAAAATTTACAGTCACTCTGATGTGACATTTTACTTACAAGGAAAGAAAGCTACTCATAATCTGATGACAGGTTTGTACTTGCTTATTCTATTGCCAGGTCATATACATTTAAATATGATCTTGTTGGCATCGAGCAACCTCAACTTGCCAAATATTTCTGCCCCTACATGGTTGCTAAAAAACTGAGATGCACTGAAAATCATTTTGCCTCTGGTACTTAGTGTAGTGTTTCTAGTTTACACCTCACACCGATGTTCCACTATGACCAGCCTTTCCTGTTGTGTTTTCAAAGTGACAACAGCATGCACAGTCACTAATGAGAAGTAATTCCTTGGCAGGAAAACCAATACTTCCGCAGATCCTCTGAGAATCCCCATGTATCTGCTCAGGAAGTCTTTCCTGTTGTGCCACAGGCACACTTCCTTTAAAGTGCAGCGATATTCATTTGTCTTTGTGAATTTGCAGTGGTAAGAGGCTGCTGTAGCAGGTGTCTGGCAGAGAGCATCAGAGATGAGGAGGGAGGGAGAGAGGGCTTTTAATCTGCCTGTAGATGTGGCTTTACACCATGAGAGGCAGGCTGATGTGGGAGATGAGATCATTACTATAATTAAACCCTCTGTGGCATTTATCAAACAGCTTATTTGATTTGACAATGTGAGATGAGGCATCATAAGAGGACTGGTAAACCAGCTTTTTTCACTGATCAGACTGGCACGCTCTCTGCCAGCTGGAGGTAAGTGCTTTTCCCGCAAATTTAATTTGTCTGAGTGACCGGAATCAGTCAGTTGTCAATGTTTTGAAAAATGAAAAATGTGTTGACGGGCTCACCTGGAGGTGTGTTCATTCACACCAATCATTAAATTCATTTTGAAAACACTCATACAAAGCATGCAGAGACAAACACAACTATATTCCAATGGACATCCACAGTGTCTTAACTAAGGGGGTCATGGTTTAGCTAGTTAGCATTGGAGGTTAGACCCTGTCAGTAAAGGGGTCTATAATAGGGTCATTATCAAGCATAGTGTTAGTTGTGGCAGGTCACGTCAGTCAAACTTGCATCAGCTGACTCTCAGCTGATTCATGTTTACCAATAGGAATAAGACACTTATCATGGCATCCCTATATAAGGTCTATTCAACTTTATCGCAATGTTCAGCAGCTAATTACCCCCCTCCATCCCCAGCTCCTCCGTTTGTATGCAGTCAGGACTTGGCTTTCTGATATTCCTTGCTGAATCAGACTCCTTTATCTTGAAATATGTTGCAACATTAAATTGTCATTTTCTCATCACTCCAGATTGTTTGTCGCACTGTCCACCTTTTGCTCAGTTTTTTTTTTCTTCTAAATGTTGTTTTGTCCGACTGTGCTTTGCACATCTAGACTTTGCAATATTTGCCCACTCTTCTTTGCAAAAAGTTCAGTTCAATTTGATGGTGAGTGTTTGTGGACTGCAGTCTTCAAGTCATTCCACAGATTTTCAGTGGGGTTTACCCCATTATTACCAACTATTGGATTCAATCTTTTTATCAACTTGTTTGTTTTCTTTCAGTTAGCATGGGTTTTGTATTTCTTTTTGGAACTGATTGATCGTAGGCATCACCAATCTGAGCTTATGCACCTTTGTTTTTGAGTGAACATTGCCAAAATTATCCACAAATAATAAATAAAAACTAAGATGTTTAAAATCAAATTAATGTCAGATTATTGCTGTTAATAATGAAAATGGCATCTGATGACTGTTTTGATATTTTTATTCTCCATATTTTGCTGTATTATGCAGGTTCCCTAATGCCACTCTAATTCTTTTAACAAACTAAAAGATGTAGAATGAAATTTGTATATGCATGGAATGAAAGATATTGATTGGACTACATGCTATCTTGCTTAATTTGCTGAAGTGCATTATCTATTTAAGTCCATATGGCATGCTAACAATAAACTATGCTTTTAACCACAGGTTGAGAGCTGTAGTTCCAAACACACAACTTTGTGATGCTGTATATGAATGTTCATTGGAACTATAGATTCGGAAACACCAAATCTACGCTGGTAACAATCGAACTTGTGACCATAGTTGGTCCTATCTGTGCTCCTGGAAAACACACCCCTCTTTTCAGCAAATTTTGTCACATTTCATGTTTTACACATGTGTATTTGGAATAAAAACTGTAACTTCAAATAATAATAATAATGAACAAATTGCATTTACACTAAAGAATACAAATTTTCTCACATTTTATGATCTATTGGGACTTTGAGCCAATCACCTGAGCCAAAAAAATGTGTCATGTGACCAGATAATGATGTCATTGCAATGCTGATTGACTAATGGAACCACAAGAACACACATCAAACCCTTCGCTGGATTTACTTCTGTTCCTTTCCTCATTAGCATCTGCCACCTGGACTTTATTATTAAAAGACTTCTTCAGCGGACTTGTTTTTGGAGGTCTGGCAAGTACTTCAGTGTTCATTTATTGTTAACAAAACCCATGGGCTTTGGATAACTATGATGTTAGTGTAAGTGTTCAATCCCTTTGTGTCTGTGATGTGCTTATACTTGAAACAAGAGTTTTTCACCAAACCGTGCTTTGCAAATGCACTAATTTGCATTTGTTTGAATATTTGCACCTTCAACATGTGAAGAATCTGATTTTGTTAGAGAAATAATGAGAAATCTTTGCTTACTTACTGTTCCTCTGGCTCAGGTCACTGTCACAACTGGCTAACCAAGCGTGCAATTTCTCATTAGTAACTGCTAGGACATTCTTTTCTGTATTTTTTTTATTTTTATTTCTTCATAATGAAATGTGCATTTCTTTGGGAATTTGGCTTAATGAATGCAGACCGTAATCACTTGCAATTCCATCATCATTAGGGAGAAATGTTTGTGTTTCATGTAATAGAGAAAAACAGATAGAAAGAAGATAGATGGAAGTCTCATTAATGGTGTCACCACCTAAATCGATGAAATTCTGTCAAACAAAAGGAAATAATTCCTTCAGATTGCCCCACACAGTTCAATGCCAATAGCCCACTGCACCGTTTCTTATCTCTTAAGTTAATGACAGGAATCATTTATCAGCTGGTGGCAGCCTCCATATATCTCTTTATATCAAGAGTGACTGCTCGATATTGATATTGAGTGTGTCCAGTGTGAGTGTGACTGATTGTTTTGTTAAACTTATGAAATTCTGACAACTGTCCCTAAAAATACTGTAAAACTGTGTGGACCTTGCTTGTCAAACAACAACAACTACAACAAAAGTTAATTAATGAGCATAATAACATTTTTGCCCACAGTTTTGCACAATGGAACTTTGGCCTCACTATCACCATCTGTGGTTGAAACATTGCATTTCACCACAAATGTGTATTTTTACGTTCTTTTACACCAGTTGTGAGGTTTCTTTGTGAATGGATGGATGAATGATTTGCAACAAGAGTTGCAAGTAAGAATTATCCATGTTAATGGAATGGTTTAGCGAAAATTTAAAATTTGCTGAAAACATACTTACAGGTCATCCAAGATGTAGCTGAGTTTGTTTCTTCATCTGAACAGATTTGGAGAAACTGAGCATTACATCACTTGCTCACTAATGGATTCTCTGCAGTGGATGGGTGCCATCAGAATGAGAGTCCAAACAGCTGATAGAACTATTCACTGCAGAGGATCCACTGGTGAGCAAGTGACAGAATGATACATTTCTCTAAACCTGTTTCCAATTAAGAAACACACTCATCTACATACAGATGGCCTAAGAATGAGTACATTTTAATTATATATTTCTCTAAAAATTAAGAAACACACTCATCTACATACAGATGGCCTAAGAATGAGTACATTTTAATTATATTAATTATATTATATATATATAT
>NW_015654553.1:152717-155812 GCF_001515625.1 Sinocyclocheilus rhinocerous
ACATTTTAATTATATATATATATATATATATATATATGTATGTATGTGTGTGTATGTGTGTGTGTGTATGTATAAAGAACATTTTAATAATCTAAAGAACATTTTTCCACTATAAATAACCTTTTGTGCAATGGAAAGTTCTTCATGGAAACATAGATGCCAACAAGGGATCTTTATTAAGAGTGTATGAGGACGTGAAGGGAATACAGCTGTGTGTCAGAGCAGGCTCCCTTCCGGCTCTCTTATTAAAAGACTCTGTGGCCCTTCTGGGCTTCCGTATGCCAATTGTGTGACATTACAGCGCCGCTCTTGCTTTCCTCATTAAACTCTCTGCCCTGGATTTCAAGCCCGACCCACTAATCTGTATGAGGAAATGAGGGTGTTTCTAATGGAAACACTTGGCAAAAAGAGAGGCCCAATGTCCAAGTTATTCTGAGGAGCATTTCATCTATGACTGACTGATCACCCCCATCTGAAATATGAAGAATATTCCACATACCACAAAATGCACTTTAAAATTGCTTTAAAAAAGCAATATATCCATGCACATCCTTAAACACAATGCTATTATTCTTCGATTTTAGAAGAGGGAGCTCTACACACTATGAGTCCAGTGCTGCTCTGCAGCGCTCTGTGTGCAACTGCCATGCTGACAGATGGCACTGCCCAGGGTGTTGGTTTCATGCCATGTCACAGTCACTTCGAGAGGTCAGAACTGTCCGGACTGGTAACAGTCACTTCCTGCTTGTTGCTGCCGTGTGTTTTGAGTTTGAGCTCCGTCAAGTTAATTCTTTGTCGTCTAATTTTTTATCTTAAAATCAATTTTATACACCATCATTCTCGTTTCTATAACGTGTGAATATATCCCCTATCGTATTCTACAACAAAAACAATCAGAGCGCCTTGTTATCACTAGTTCTATTTTTGAATTCCCGAATTGTCATTTTGCATTATTGACACACTATTTTCCTAATTAATGCTGTTCAGTTGCTTTGACACAATCTGTATTGTTAAAAGCGCTATATAAATAAAGGTGACTTGACTTGACAGTCTTCAGAGGGACGAAAGCCGTACTGTCTGTTCAAAGTGAACAAAGGCTTAACGACAAAAAACATCACTGTATTAACAAAGCTAAAGGGCTTATCTGAACAAAACACACCTTTAGAGGTCTTAGAGAGGGGCACGCTGAGAAAATCAGGTCTGTTACTTAATCCCTTGTATTGCATGTTACATGTATGGCTGTCGTGTGCGAACGTCATACGTAACGTAGGCCCTTATCTAACGCCTTTGAATAACTAGCCATCCATAACTATAGCAACTGCAATGACGATTAAAAACCCCTCATTAGCAGAGAAAATAATGACCTTCCCACTGCGTCATTCAGTGCCTGTTTGTATTGTATTTTTTTCAAGGGTAAACTAAAATATACTTTAATGTAATTGATATTTAAACTTATATGTCATGTATTTGTAATGGCAAAGTTGCAATTTAGTACATGTAAACTGTATTAATTTTTCTATATTGCATTTTCATCATACTTATGTTTAAAGCAGTCCATGCTAGACGGTGGTCTTTTCTGTGTACAGCACAATGTGAAATTAGATGAAACAATTCCATGAATGGATTTGAGGATTTGACTCGGAGTGAAATTGGCAAACGTTACATTTCTGTGTTGTTTGAGTGAGATTAGAAAATAATTTAAGGCTGTAATCATTTGGAATCCCTTTATCTGAAGAGAAGAGATTAAGAAGAGAGGGAATTTTTCACTTTTGTCTTATATATTCAATTGACAGTCCCATAAAAGCACCGAAAAATATTGCTCTGTGCAACTAAACAATTTTATATAGCCTAATAATGTTATGAAGTTCACTTTTTTCTGAGTTTTTGTACTTTGCCTTGCTTCAGCAACAAAACTGAGTTTATTAAACCGAAGGTAATGAGAATTTAGACTTCAGTATTTTGTTATGAAAATTTACGCTCTTGTTTTTCCAAGTTCTTCTGTCATTTTGCAGCACTTTGCACTCATTTGTATTTTTTTCTACTCTGTTAACTGTCTTTTAAGTGCGAACATGTCACAAAGTGTCACAAAGACATCTCTCATCTAGAATTATCTCCACTGTAAAAAATGTTCGCTGTTGTCTTTTTTGTAATGTATTTATCATTTAGTTTTGCCAATGAACCTTTTGAAACAATCAATTTGTCATTTAAGCGTAATTGCTTTCTTTTCTTAAAATGTACATTTAAAGCTACAACATGAGGGGGCAATTATCATTGCATATTCTTGATAGCTGCATTTTGTATGTAAAGATTAGGGTTTCATTTCACTGCATCAAATGACATCTGGGAGAAAAGAAAACTTTAGTGGTGTCAGACCTCTGCAGTGAAAAAGAATACTAAGCATTATCTGATGCCGAGTGTCTCTCTGTGGATCTGTCGAGGAGAAAAACACCCGCTTTCATTTCCACTCGTCTCACGTTTCTTTTTAGATTTGGGGTTTTAAATGGATGCTGATCAACGCTTAAGCAAACCACCTTGAATAATAACAGCCACAGTGGTTGTTAAGGTATGTTTAATGAAGGCCTCTGGCTGTATGGCTATGACTTCTGTTGTCACACATGTCATGATCAAAGGCAGGGGCAGGAGAAGCACATGAATGGCCCCCAATTAGGTGGAGCGTGACTCACCAATCATCCTGTGCATCACTGTAAAGAACAGACATTTGTATTCCTTTTGCACAGGGCGCTACATACCACAACACGGCTGAAAAGCTATACCTGATAACGCATAGACGAACACAATAAAGTCAAATGTTTGGGATAGCTGCTTTTTAATAGTATTACATATCATATACAAGTTTCTCCAATAAAATCTCTGATTCTTTATGGAATGCCTCCAAAAAGGGGGTCCAATTTTTTTTTCATGACCTGTAAGTTTTGCATTGTGATGTGACAATTAAGCATATTGTCCCTCTAAATTCTCATTATTGCCAAAAAAAATCTCATTCCATTTTCTGTAATACAATAATGTAAATCAATGTTTAATTTATATATATGTATGTATATATATATATATATATATATTTATTTATTTATTTC
>NW_015654553.1:156018-169212 GCF_001515625.1 Sinocyclocheilus rhinocerous
TCTTCTGAGCTATATATATATATAAAATTTAAATATATTTTAATTATGCATTGGTAATTATGAAGTTGCAGTTTACTAATTTAAATTATGTAAACTTAAAAGGTGTAAATGTGTCTGTAAAATAACACTACAGTTAACATTTTAAAGTACTTTACATCAGAATGTCCGTTTCTTTAAAGCACGCAAAAGATTATTAAAAAAATAAAGATTTAAAATGCACATTTTTACATTTGATTTTGGTGTTAAAAATGACATTTCCTGGCAATTGACCTTAACCCCCAAACTGAATTGAAGCTGCCTGATCAGGGTGAATCCTGGGCCACTTCACATCAGGATCTTGTTTACTAACAAGACATTGACAAAGATTCGGTTATTAATGTCCTGACAGTCAGTTTCATTCCTCCAGGTGCCTGTGGCAGTCCATCCATCATTCAATGTTGACTCTATTACAGGAAACCAGTGTCTGTTATGCTTGTTCAGCTATACTGTATTAAATGACTAAACTACAAAAGTGAGTTCCTGTGTTTTCCACTTTAATGTTGTTTTTTCCTAATTGGAATGATCTACTTGGTATGCTAGATGGGATCAGGCACAGTGTGCCAAGAATAATCATTAAAAAAGTTTGAGTTCTTCACTCACCCAGGACAGTCTCACTCATTACTACAAAGCTGCTCTCAGCAACAGTGAGATGCTTCCTTTGCATTTGTTTTTAAGGTAACTTTTTAAAATTCCGATGTTTACATCGTTAACCTTGTCATATTTGCAAAAGCCAAGGTGCTCAAGGTAAATCCAGCCTGTGCATCTCCTGTAAAACGTCCATGTTCATGCAACACTGCATTAACAAAGACCTAATTTTAGCTTTCAAAATTCATGCAAGTATGCAAAATATGTGAAAAAAAACAAAAAAACTTTTGAACTTGGAAATCTATGAATATTAATTTTACAAAACAGGCTTCTTTTTGCAAGTCTAATTACAAGGCTGCACTGTATTAATATTCCTCAAATATTCTGGTTTGGGTTTGTTCTAAACACAACGTATTAAATTCTGCAATTCATTCGGCCTAAACCTCATAGCATTTTTTTCACGAATCCTGTCCTGTCCAAGCTCACCTGAAACTTATCACACACAGCTGCTACCAATTACACCCACTATAAGAATCAGTCTCAAACAACCATTCACTGCCGAGTATTATTTAGCGCTCATCGTGTGATAGCTACGTTACAGAGCCATTTCAGAGTTTTGTCTAGTTCTTAGTTCTAGTCTAGTCACATCTATTTTGGTGCCTGATTGCCTGTTTCCTGATCTCCTGCCTTTCTTGGATTCTTCTATTGCCTATCTCTCTGGACATTGTTCGCCGATCTCAGACCCACGCTAGCCTTTGGATTACTCTTCATCCTGCCTCTTCTATTACTGTTTGCTGTGTATCGACCCATGCCTGTTTCATGACCACGCCATTTAATAAAAGCATGCAAATGGATCCGTACGTCTCACGTCTCTGTCGCCCCGTAACAGAATTCAGATTTTTGTTTCAATTCTGCTATGTGTGTGCTGATGTTCTTTGCAAAATGTAAACTAAATAAGGATGCACAATATTATCGGAAAACTATCTGAAACGACCGATAAAGGCTTAAAATGTCATCATCAGCATCAGCACAATATGAAATATGATGGCGATATGCCTTACAGATAAGATGACGTGTTGATTATGCACTGCAATAACTCATGTGTGAAAGAGTGCTAGCGATAAGATCGCATCAGCAGTACGGTCATTCTTGAAGTGAACTTTTGCATGGGGATTAGAATCACTGTTTTGGATCACCACTTGAATTTGAGAAAATAGTTTTTGCTCATAAATGAAAATGAATGTTATTCCATGAAATAATTTTTTTAGGCCAAATTTAGGCCAAAATGATTTGAAGAAATATTGGCATATCAGATATCGCCAAGAATTTAATGTCATGCTTCCATACTATTAAAGATATTTGAGATTAAAGTTTAAAAATCTCCCATTGACTTTAAGTTCACAGAACCATATGTACACAAAAATCACAGACTCATACTGGCTTTAGAAGCATTTCTTTATGTTTTTTTTAGCAGATTTAAGATGGTTTTCCAGTCCTGTCAAGCTGAAAAGTGGCCAAAATTCTTCTAAAACCAGCCAGCAGACTAACCTGTGACAAGACCAGTAAATCGGCTTAGGCTGGTTTAAGATGTATTTTACAGCAGGCTACAATATATTTATTGTGTTTCAACTGGTTTTGAGAATGGTTCCCATGCTTTCAGACTTTACAGAGAAACATTAGATACATTCACACACAGAGTTTAAGCGGAAATGCCTTTTTATGGAGATGATTTTTGGTGTGTTTTATGCTAACTACTAACTGCAGGCACATGCTCCACGATTTAGAATAATCTGGATTCATCAACATTAGGTTGAAGGTAAAAACAAATTTGTGTGTGAACAAACTTACACATAATACACCATTTTTTTGTGAAAAAAGACCCAGTGTCTCTGTTTTCCCTCCTCCCTGTAACTTCTCTAATTGTCATTTCACCTAAAACTTTAACACTACTCTTGTTTTGTTCATATTTCCTTCAGAATTGCTAACATACTTCAGAAAAGGTCTTGTACACAGTAATTTCCTTTTTGAAGCATCACTGTGCTTTTCAGATGTTGTTCCACGGCTTTAAACATGGCCAGCGTTGTCATAGATATCTGACTGCAGAGATGACGCCCGATCGTGGCTTTGTTCCCACCGCCTTGCGACAGAATGATATTGTGTAAGCTTCAAAGCACTGTAAGCCGCTTGCAGGAAACAAGAAGAGTGACATTAGTATTCAGTGTCTCGCCTCCCTCTCGCATGTAAAACGACTTCAAACACAGCGTCCACCTGAGGGAGAGCCACCTCAGTAAATAACTCACACATTAGATCTGTTTAATAATGGATTCTTACTCCATACATCCCACTCTGTAGAATGAGCAGAGCTGCTGGAGCTGTATCAAAAGAAAAGCTGCTGTCTCATTAGTGTAGCCTCCTCTCAGCTCCGGGTCTGAGGGCTCATTTGGCTTCTCAGTGCTTCCCAATGAAAACCTAAGCGCTCAGAGCACATGTGATTCATGCAAGAACGTTTCTAATTGGCTTGATTTGCCTCCTCTAATGTTTTGCTAATATTCTAATCAATTAGCTTGCTGGCCTCTCTTGACTTTGAAGTGAGCGCACAGTGGTTAAATGTGGTAAACAATGAACAATCTTGACTTCAGATGCGGCACAGGTCTGAAATGAGAGATTAATTGTTTTCAAAAAACATTTAAGGTAGCTATAAAATACACTCGCCATTTTGATAACTTCAACCATATACCCTTTCTCCAAAAACACACCCTCCAAAGACATGTCAGCCAATCCGATGTCACCAATCCTGAATACACAAAATGACTGAGAGGCAAAGAGTATTCCTGATTGGCCAGTTTTCTAATTAGCTAAAATATGGTTTTGGGCCTGTCCTAATACCAATACTTTGACCACTTGTGCACTTATGTGATGTATTTCCAAGGATCATTCTCAAAACTTCGGCTAACGTTCTGGCAATGTTCTTTCAAAGTTATGAACAAAGTTATTCCAGTAGAGTTAAGAGATCATTCAATAAAGTTCTCAAAACATTAGCACAAAAAGGTTATCTATACATTGTTCATAGAATGTTTTATTTGGAACCAAAAATAAAAACACAATTAAAACATTTAAAAAACAGAACATTCAAAAAAATGTTTGATAAAAATAAAGATAAGATGGAATGTTTACTTTGTTCGCATAACCAAAAAAATGTAAATTAAATAATTTTTTTTAAATAAAATATCCAAAAACCACTAAAACAGTGTTATATATTTTGCTGACTTGTGTACTTTATCCCAAATGTTTCGAAGAATGTTTAAATTCAGAGAAATAAGCTATTTTAACTAGTGACATGGAGCGTGTCTATAGTAGCATCATTATGTCGTCTGCCAATGACGTCATAACCCCTCGATTTCCGGTTTTGTTTTATTGAAAACATGGAAACACCAAAGACGCTTTAATATGTTGTGCGTTTTAATAGACCGGTGACGACCGCACAGAGTAGCATTATAACAGAACTTTCAAACGTATCTAGTATGATAAAACAGCGCTGCTTTACCCCACATACGCACGACTGGAAGGAGCGGAAGCGGTCGACTGTGGCATAATAAAAGCTCCGCTGCTTTCGAGCCGTGTGTCGCGCTCGTTCAGCGGCCTCGTTTCGCTTCGACGGCTTTCCTCCTCACTCTGCTTCATACTACGATGTTAATAAATCTTTAAATCATTAGCTCATCCATGAACATGATTTCTGCCTGAGTCCCTTCGGATTGCATCGGCTGTGGGGATGAAGACGACAACTCCCATGATTCCACACTCAGTCATGGCGTCATCAAATTACGCCTTTGTTTCTTTGTTTGTTTTGAATACGCGCCCTCTAGCGGTGAAAACTTACATATTGCGCCTTTAATGCTAGCAAAATATTTGTAAAAAAAACATTTTTGTCAGCTGGAGGGGACATTCTTATTTTGTTTTAAAAATGCAAGTAATTTTTTTTTTTTTACAGAACTTTATTTAGCCATTTTGATTACAACACTTTTCAGTACTTTGCACTTAAAAAATGTGTTTAACAAGTTTAATTATTGTGGTGTGATGTGAAATTATTGGCTCTTTTAGTTTATCTTGACCCTCAATACACTACAGCAGTTTTTTTTTTTTTAAACCAGTGTGGTCTTTTGATATTAATAATAGTGGGGTATATTATGTAATATCTAATTAATTTAACTTGCACTGTAAAGTCTTCCTCAACATCTCACGAGTTCCTGATCATGATGAATTATAAGACATGCTTATCCTCAAATGCCACTCTGGAGCAGTATTATATATTTAGTTTGCATTAAGGGCACTGAGCGTTGAGATTTTTTTTTTTTGCTTACTTACTTTCTCAAATGGCCACAATTGTGCATATTGCGAAAGGTTTTGAGACTTCTCAAGACACATTTCCATTATTTCTGTTGGATATAGTGACATTTTACTTGTGGTATTAAAAAAAAAATGCTCACAGTACCTTTAACACTAAGAATTGTATTGAATCATGATCATGGCTGGTCTCTGCCTCTCTATCCCTCCTCTCCTAATGGAAAATGTATTTCTGTAATGTCAAAACATGTTATGGTTTCTGCAGTCTATCAGGGTCCAAAATGAACACTCGCCAAGCGTCAAATGCCAAATGCGAGCAAAAATTGGTTTTGGCAAGTAAATAAATCAGATTTACTCACCAGGTGGTCAGCAACTGCATAAGGAGCTGTGACAAAATACATGGTTTAAATTGAATTGTAAGAATGATAGCCCGACCCTCACTAAGTGTTGTGTGCAATATATAAAAGCAATTACTAAAGAAAACATTTGCCGCGACGTTGCACATCATGTAACAATTTGTACCTCAGTGGAATTTCCATCAGAATTTTATCTAGGATTTTTTCTTCAGAACTCATGGATTGACACGTTTTTCTCGCATTAAGCCACCAAAATGAAAAAAAAAAAAGTTGATTTAAAACTGCAGGTATTAGCGCACAGATCCGAGCTTTAGACACATGTCCAATCATTGGTCCTGCCTGCTTACAAACAGAACCGACTGTGCTTATATTAATGACCCACAAAGTTCTAAGGCCTAGGTCAGTCAGCACTATTTCGTGTTGTTAGCACATTTTAGTAGTAGTCAACACATGTTTAACATGACAACAACAACAACCATGACATTATAATACATGTCCATGTCGTTATAGTGCTTTGATCCATTTGTATCTTGATTTATGCTAATTTCTTTGCAAAATGTGTTTTTGGCTGCTTGACATTTCACAGCTCCAGAATAACTTCATTTAGACATGCATATTCTAGAGTGCAGCAGTGTCTGTCCACTTTTTTTAAGCAGCTTTGGTTCCAAAAGTATTTTCCCATTCATTTTTCCCATAGGAATTTTTAAAATATCTATTTTAAAGCCATGAACCAAATTAAACACCTATGCTGAATCACAATATTACAAACTTCATTTGAAGCAAAACAAAAAAGTATTTGAAAATAAGACAAAAATGACAAAGGTACAAAATACTGTGCACTTAACAGCTTTAATGACGCAAATAACTACAATCCTATGAAGCACTGCGAACAGTGTTGGGGGTAATGCATTACAAGTCATGCTAGTTACATAATCAGAATACTTTTCAAGAAACTAGTAAAGTAACCCATTACTTTTAAATGTACAATGAAATATCTGAGTAACTTAGTTTTCGCATTTATTCACTGACAACTCTCCTGTCCCCATGTTGAGAGAAATTGGGAGTGAGATGCAGAGGCACCTCCTTCAGACTGAGGCTTATTAATTTCACTTTTGGTGTCAAAGGGCCTTTACAATTGCCCTTTTAATTATATATATATATATATATATATATATATATTATTGTTTAAAATCAATTCGACTATTAATAGAAAATGGGATTTTTACTTCCAAAACTGTTGCACACTATGGGTCGACAGTGTAAATGTTGCTAAAGTCTTTTTTAAACAAGATGCAGTTCCAAAAAGAGACTGACAGTGTGTCACACGTTTAAAAGGGGAAGTACCTAAATAACACCACTGTCATAGGAGCAAATGTAGTAAAAATATCATAAAATGCAGCTTAATTGCCAGTAAGATAAATTTATGGCCATTCAATTTTCACAATTCATTTGTTATTGGCAGGTGTGGCAAAAAAGTGTCCCCAATAATTTGGGCCCCGTATAAAGCCCATAATATGAAATTTTCTAAATCAGTTCTTGCACACAACTGCTTGCTGATTAACACAGAATAAAAAGTTGTCACATGACCAGTTCATTACCATCACTGCAGTCAAACATCTCTGTTTACCACTGGGAGTCATGCTGACCTAAACAGACAAACACAGGATGTGGTTTGCAGAGATTACTCTGATGATAATGTGATCATGAATATGTGAATCCTTTTGCCAATTTGCATATGAAAATTAGACTAGAGTAGTCCAGGGATAAAGCATCCATTTGAAATACTCACAGGCAATGCTATCTAACAATTATAATTGAACCCACCATGGACACAAGCATGAGCACACTGTGCATCTCACCACAGGACATGTAAAGAACATCGGCAGACAAACACGGCTTCAGCCAGTCAATAAGCACTGCACGCTGGGGAGTATTCTTGACTACATGCATTGTTATCAGCAATTACACACATCTGAAGCAGTCCAACCGCTAACTACCCATCACACCAATGGCACTGGCCAGATTGCATTTCTAGTACTACTTTACAAATTCTGCACTTTTATTCAGTGAGAAAGAGCAATGAGGCAAAAGGCCCGCAGGGTAAAAGCCCTTTCTATATATATATATCATGTTGGGTTTGGCATGGCATTGGAAAAAATGCAGAACATATTTTATCTTTTTTATAAATACTGTATATGTATGTTGCCCCATCAAATACATTTTAAGATAGTAGCTTTTATCACAGTTGTGCAAGCCTAGACAGATACAGTATATTCTTTTTAATTCTTGAAGGTTCAATTTTGTCACAAAAATGATCTGTCCTCTTGGTAGCACATGTTTCAGAAATTATAACTCCACTGTCAGCTCGCATCAATCACGGATATTCATTTCTGAAATGAACTGTAAAGAGAGTTTTCTGACTAGTGGTCAGGAACAGCGGGGTGACAGAAAGGCTGTGGTTTTTTCAAGCATGCAGAGACAGCAGAAAGGAGGATGAAATGAGAAGACACAGCAGACAGTCTTTCAGAACTCTGTGATGGACCAGATTCGATGCTTAGACCCTGAAATAGAAAATACATGTTTTTTTCCTCAAATACTATATCCAGTACACTTTGGTGTTCCTGGTGACATTTTTAAGCATTAACTCTGTGATGGACCAGATTCAGTGCTTAGACCCTGAAATAAATGTTAAAAAAAGAAAAGAAACGAGAAAATACATGCTTTTTCCCTCAAATACTAAATCCAGTACACTTTGCTGTTCCTGGTGACATTTTTAAGTATCAGAGACAAAATTTCCATTAAATGTGTTAGATAACCCATTGCACGTTATGTTAGGAGGGCTGACTCCAAGATGAAAAAGAGCAGGATCCATATGCAGCAATTCATTAATAATATATCAAAGGTACACAACAAGGAACTACAAACAATGAAACCTAAACTGAGCCCACCAAGGACAAGACCCGAACAGGAACACAAGAAACACAAGGCATATACACAATAACTAATAAGGGTAACAACACACAGGTGAGAACAATCTGAGAATAACAAATGGAAACACAGGAATAGGATCTAAACAGATCTACAAACTGAGGGTGTTTACACTACAGCATTATCTACTAAAAACGGAAAACGTTTTATGTGTTTTGGCCGTTCATTTACACGACAATGTCATTTTGGAGGCCTGAAAAGCAAACTCTTGAAAATGGGTTTCACATGACGTCATGTGCATCGGTGCTGGGGAAAGTTACCTTTAAAAGTAATGCATAAATAAAATTGGTGAAAGACCAATTTTTGAGCACACTGCTTGGAATACTGTATATTATTTAATAGACTGTCAGTTTTATACCAACTTTAAAAAAAAAGCATATGTTTCTGAGATGATAAATGGATGTGATTCTCTGAATTAAACATGCATCACATGATGTCATGCTACATTAATGATGCATCCCATTTCATATACTATTTCTAAAAAAAAAAAAAGTAGGCAGTATACCGTGTATGCTGTACAGTATGCAGTACCCTAGTATTCCATTTCTGTTTAATTTGTGACAAATGAAAAATGAGTTTGTGACAAATGCAAAATGAGAATGCAAAATAAGTTCTTCAAACAGACACATCAGCAGCATTGTCAGATGAAAAATAACTAGACGATGACACCAAATCACATACCACTGCATTCATATTTTGTTATTTATTATGCTGAGTTTTAGTTTACTTTTTGACATTAACTTTTTATATCGATAAATAACTTTCTTAATAACAGAAAAAATATAATCAATCTCAGGTTGAAGGCACAAGAGCAATTAGTTGTTTTTCCTCTAAAAAATGATCCCCTTTGACGCTGCAGTGGGGATTCTAGTGTGATTATAAAAACACTATATTCTGACTGCGCCTCCATTAACTCAAAAGACTGGCCATTTATTCAAAGTAAATATTTAAACACTTAATTTTACATCTCTGATTTGCTCCACTAATGTTGCAGCACTCCATTATTTTCAGAGATCTTTTTTCTCTCTCTAATCAAAACACAAAGAAATATTATATCAAATATTTGATTCTGGCAAACTTCATCTCTCATAATACAAAGTGCCAATATGCTAATATACACTACATGGCCAATGTGGATACTCAATATGTGATATGTGATTAAACATTTAATTTAAAAACCACTGGAATGAATAGGTGGTTGGTTGGATTATGTGCCTGTTAGCAATGGGTGCAGCAGAAATAACCAAATCTGTTAATTAGAAGGGAGGATCCACATACGCTGGCCATTTTTTGGAACACACTGTATGAAGCTTAAAGAAATAGTTCACTCAAAAATGTAAATTTCTGAAAATTTGCTCACTATTTACTCACTAGGCCATACAAGAGGATCACCAATGGATCCAGTGAATGGGTGCCATCAGAATGAGCTGATAAAAACATAACAATAATCCACAAGTAATCCACACCACTCCAGTCCATCCATTAACATCCTGTGAAGTGAAAAGCTGCATGTTTGTAAGAAACAAACTCTATCCATAAAATTGTTTTCTCCAGTGAAAACGTTGTCTTGTCCGAATCAGGAGAAAAATATGCACAGATCAAGCACTGTTTACAAGCAAAAACAGTCTAAAATATTTCTAAACAAATATGTCAGTGGATTTTGATGTGAGAGGACAACAGTGGATGGACGTTTTCACTAAATGAAGGGTTATTATGGATCATGGACTGGTATTTTGGCCAGAATTGACGGTTTAAGTAAATGTCTTTATGATGGATTTGTTTTTTACAAACACGCAGCTTTTCGCTTCACATGACATTATATGATGGACTGGAGTTTGCTTGTGGATTATTGTAATGTTTTAATCAGCTGTTTGGACTCTCATTCTGACGGCACCCATTCACTGCAGAGGATCCATTGATGAGCAAGTGATGTAATGCTAAATTTCTCCAAATCTGTTCTGATGAAGAAACAAACTCATCTGCTACATTTTCAGAAACTTTCCATTTTTGGGTGATCTATTCCTTTAAGGAACAAAGTTCATTCATTTTCTAAATTCATCACTCTGATACATGAAGCATCTGTACAATGTTTTATGGGTGTTTTACGCCATAAAACAGGTAATATATTGTTTACACAGATAAAGATCTCTCTCCATCTCTATATGATCTCTCTGCTTTCTCAGCCTCTTTTGGCTTCGCAGCATTAGTCAGCAGGCATTTTATTGAGTTGCATCTGCAGGAGCAGGGTCCATTTAGCAGATTGGCTGTCAGTGATAATCTTTACTAAAAGGTGACTGCATGCAGAGAGGGTCTTGGCAGGACACTATCATGCTGCTGTTTGCTGTGGAGTGGGTGAATGTGTCAATTCTCTGACCCATTTATCATGTCATAAGCCCGTTTCATCGCCATATGATTCTGCTGTCTGAAAAAGAGGGTTATTTGTATGAGTATACATTTGACAAGCTCAGGTTACAAATATCCCTCATGTTGTTGAGTTTTTAATGGATTTGTTCCATAAATCGCACACTATATTTAGGACTTACGGGTTTTTTCATTATGCAAACTCTCTAACACACAAAATTTCAAAATGTTTGGGTGATCACTTTTTTTTGCACTGGCAGCATGGTGCCATTTTAACCCTTCTGGAGTTTTGTATGTATATTAGAGTACACTATTTACATAATGCATGTTAACATGGTTTAAAAATAAATAAATAAATGGCTTTCTGTTGTTTGTGTAAATTAACTATAATAATCTGACATTAATTGTGATCTCCAATCGATTAATTAGCATAAGTTATTGCTCCACTTGTGCACAATCTCAACAACAACAGTTGAACCAAAATGGGTCGAATGACAAACATACGACAAAGTTACTATGATTTGGTGAAATTATTCCTTGTACCATGGTTGTTATACGGATAACACACCCCTGGTCAAACATGGTGAAGATCACCAGCTCACCCAAACTTTGAAATAGTGATAAAAAAAAAATACCCATAAAGCTTGAGGCTTGAGATTTATTGTTTAGACTATTGGAGTATGTTTTAAAATATTATTTCAGTATTTCTACTTCAAAATGTTATGTTCAGTTCAATGTGTTACCTGACGTTTCTTTTTAATTATTTGTGAAATTTACTAGCAATTTCTGAGTGAAAATTATGTCTACACCGTATCACACCAATCTCTGTGACAGACATTAGTAAACAGTAAAATAACAGTGACATTGAGATTAATATTCTTTGTTTAGCCAATTGTGATGCATTTTAGGCACTCTGAGCCTGCAAAATGAATTATTTTGTGCATTCACTGCAAGCAGTTCAAATATAGAAAACCGTAAGCTGAGAGTTTCAACGTGCCTCAAAACAGTCAAGCTTGTTTGTACTTGACAGGTAAGAATACCAAGACTAAAATCACTTAGGCCACATTAAATAATAATTCAGTGAGCCTTGATAGCTCACACAAAGGAAGATAAATAACTAGCCTAAATATACAACATACACTGTAATCATTCTAATTTGAATGAGAATAGGGAAATCCACAGGTCAATGAGGAGCGATATCTTTGGGATCACTTTCAGAAATTTATTTTTTTCCTCCAGCTGATGAGGAAATATATATATATATATATATATAAACAGACTATTAGAATCTACTCTCACTCTTTAAATGCTTGAGCATTTATAAAATGGCCATTTTAATAGTAAAACTGTTAGGGACTCATTTTCTAAAAGGGATAGTTCAACCAAGAATAAGATTTACCCCATGATTTACTCACCCTTAAGCCATCCTTGGTGTATATGACTTTCTTCTTTCAGACGAATGCAATCGGAGTTATATTTAAAAATGTCTTGGCTCTTCCTTACTTTATAATGGCAGTGAATGGGTGTTGAGATTTTGAAGCTCAAAGAAGTGCATCCATCCATCATAAAAAGTCTCCTGCTTCCGCTACCTGTCATACATGCGTTCATGAGAGAGTGGCGTCCAGCAGATGATGTAGGACGTAGGTGTAGCGTAAGCTCCGGTGAGAATGTGCTAGTCTCTCGAGAACCAAGTTTTGTTTACAGCAAAGGAAAACGAGTCTCCTCTTGGCTTATATCAAAATCCTCCGACATTTTTCTTTACAAATCCTCGTTTTGTACTTCTAATTCGTGACCGGTGTTTTATTTTGCTCTCTCCTCTGCGCTTCCATGCTCATCACTTCTCATTGGGGCTTACGCTACACCTACGTCATCCACTGGAACACCACTCTCTCGTGAATGCACATACGACAGGTAGCGGAAGCTAGAGATTACAGTTTATAAGGTTTTACATATGGATTGATTTGATTCAGAAGGCCTTTATCCGTGTGGAGCACTTTTTATGATGGCTGGATGCACTTTTTGGGATTCAAAATCTAGACCCCCATTCACTGCCATTATAAATCTTGGAAGTGGGACATTTTTTAATATAACTCCGATTGCATTCGTCTGAAAGAAGAAAGTCATATAGACCTAGGTAGGCTGTCAATGCTATACTTTATTCACTTTAAACATCAGATGAAGTGATTTGAATCTCTTTAATACAGATGATGCTGAGTCATTAATAAATTATTCGTGACAAAAAAAACAAAAAAAAAAACAATATGCATTCAGGGTTTTGTAGGGCCTCTGCGAACAGACACAAATGAACGATTGAATCTCCGCATTCCACCGAAAAAACTGAAGAGTATCCTCCGCAGCCATCTGCGGTCGTAAAACTAATGTGAATGCCAGAGATCTTCGAAAGCCTAAAGTCTTGCAAACTTAAACTCTCTCAGAAAACTGCCAAAGCCTCTGCGTCATCAGAAAACCAACCAATCACCACCGAGGGCTCTCCCAAAAGGACGTCATCCAGACGTCATCTCAG
>NW_015654553.1:169238-178833 GCF_001515625.1 Sinocyclocheilus rhinocerous
GTTCTAATCAGGTTGACCGTGAATCTTCAGATTCGATTCCTCTCAAAACCTGAGCTAGAAATAAAAATAATAATTAATTTCATTACAGATAAAATTAGTTAATTTCTTACAGTTTATAATGATGTGGCAGGTGAAGTGTGTGATTATAGTGGACAGAGTTCGTGTAAGATGTTCACAGTGTAATACATAAGACAGGAACTTTTCCGAGAACCACATTATTTTTTACAGAATGTTCAGTGAGCTAAGGGTCAGAAATAGTGGGAAAATTTGCTTCCATTTGTATACTGTTTGTATGATGGTCTGCACCACACAGATATGTATGCACAGTCCTTCAGCTGGATCAGTCACTATTAGAGCTGCTGTGATTGGATGAGCACTAGTTCGCTAGTGACACAGGAAAGGCTGATCAAATGTCAGAGAAATGTCAGGTCCCTTTGGAGAAAAATTAACGCCCAGGCGAATAGGTCATCGTGAGTTCACTGTATGAGATGGAAAAGAGGGAAGAGCTTGGCGTCTCCTAACTGATCTGTGACGACGTGGCAAATGCCAAGCTTTTAATAGTTTGCTCACAATCTGAGCCAGTCGAAAAAGGCAAAATCGATTTAATTTGTTGCTATCATGCTAACTTTCTTAAAGGAGAGAACAACACAAAACTGAAGGATTCTAAAAAAAAGAGCATAAAGGTGAGTATTTTAACCTTGTTTTTTCCATATCTGCCAGTCTCTCAGAGTAACATATGGTTCAGTAAGAATAATGACAGAGAATGGTTTGACATTTTAAAAAAAAATTATATTTAAGATCTTTCCTTGACTCACAAATTACCCCAGTTTTTCCAATCAAAGTTGTCATATTAGAGCTGCCTTTTGTGCAGATTCCAGCACTGAATACCTGGTCATTCAACCAACTTCATGAGATGAATCCTAGGATGTTGGATGAGTTCAAATGTCTGTTAGACACGTTTTAATGACTTTCCTTTACTATCTATAACTGTCTACCAATTCCAAGCATTATGATCTGGATTTTTAGTAATATTAACGATTTAACTGCTCTGACACAATTGGATGAGAGCAAAATTTTAACTGAATTGAGCTGGATAATGACATTAATTTTGCAACATTGACACTGTTATTGAACTGAATTGAATCAACACTGAACAAAAATAGAGTAATTACACTATTGTCTTTTGTATAGCTTCTTCACAGCTGAAATTGAATTTGTTTAATAATTTACCAACTTTACAGCATTAAAGGTGCAGTAGGAGATCTTGGAAAATGCTAACTTTAGCCTGATAGCACTGAAAGCGAACGTCCCACCCTCCCTGCAATCGCCGTCCAAAGCCACGCCCCCTAAACGCATTTACGCTCACAGACCAGAGACAACATTACTACAATAGGCTACATCAGCGGTTCCCAATTCCAGCCCATGTTCCGAAGTGAAGTAAACTTCAATGGATTTCCCCCGCTCAGGGAGTAGGGAGCAATGAACACTGTGTAGGGATCATATCGATCGGAACATGAACTGCACGTAGCTCACTTCTAAGGAGCTGGAGCGAAGACTGGATTAACTGCTGGGCTACATCATGTGTCATTCACCGGTGAGAAATCTTTAAAAGTACTACAATACCAGGAAGGAAGATCGGGTTGTTGATTCTCTGGCATTCTCGCTCTGTCAATCACCTATTGCACCTTTAACACAGTTATTTTCCTGTTTATCATGGATCTATATTGTATAAAGTGCAATATGCATAAATGTGACTTCACTTCATAGTAAACTTAGTTCCCTTTCAGTCAGACACTGCGAGTCACGTCGGTGACCGACGAATTGGGATCTCGCTTAGAGAGACCAATCCACTTCGAGTGTAACTAAACGAGCAAATGCACATTGGCATGCGATGATTGCATCCAGCTGCCGCTGATCGCGGCGCGAGTATAATTAGGCAGCAGGTGCAATGCATACCAGCTTTTCGCTTCGGAGCTGAGCGATCACATCATTTTGCTCCTGACTACTCTACTGAGAGAAGAAGACTGAATGAGTTCCGCGCGCTCTTTGGAGCTCTTGGTGTTGGCAGTACAGCACTTCAGCGGTGGTGGTTTCCCGTGTCGAGTGGGTTGCACACATCAGACTGCACTACCCCCTGTTTGTGTTGCAGGCAGCCATCTCCCCTGTGTGCTTCAGCATGCTAAAAGAGCTTTTTCCCTAAAAGAGCATTCACGGATGCGTCTTTTTAAATACGATGTTGCGTCTGGCAAACTCGACATTACATCTTTGTAAAGTCAACGTTGTGTCTTGCTACAGACAACGTATCACCTGTGCGTTTCTGGATGCTGTCGTTACCTGGCGTCGGGTGATGGTCACGATCGCTGCCTCACATGTCTGGGCATTAAGGTGAGCCAGAGCTTTCTGGAGAGGAAGATTCGGCTGCGCTGCTGCTAGGTACTTGAGTTCGCATTCGAAGGATGAGCATATCAGTACAAGGTCCTGCCCGTCGGGCTGTCCCTGTCGCCCCGTGTCTTCACGAAAGTTGCAGAGGCAGCCCTTGTTCCCCTGAGAGAGCAGGGCATTCACATTCTCAACTACCTCGACGACTGGCTCATACTAGCTCAGTCTCCGGATCAGTTGTGCGAACACAGGGACTTGGTGCTCTCGCACCTCAGCCGGTTGGGCCTTCGGGTCAGCTGGTCATCCTGGGTCATCCCGTCGCATGTCGCAACTAGCCCGCCACCTCCTCCTCTGGAGTCAGAAGCATCTGAGGTTGCTTCGTGCCATTCATATTCCGGGTCTGCTCAACCCGAGTGGAGTGGAGACTCCATCCCCAGATGGTCCAGCTGATTTGGAGATGTTTCGGAGCTGCTCAGGTAGACCTGTTTGCCTCTTCAGAGACCTCTCACTGCCAGTTGTTTTACTCCCTGACCGACGGAACACTCGGCACAGATGCACTGGCACTCAGCTGGCCGTGGGGCCTGTGCAAGTATACGTTTCCCCCAGTGAGCCTTCTCGCACAGATGCTGTGCAAGGTCTGGGAGGTCGAGGAGCAGGTCCTGTTTGTGGCGCCTTACTGGCCCCCTCGTACCTGGTTCCTGGAACTAATGCTCCTCGTGACAGCCCCTCCCTGGCAGATTCCTCTGAGGAAGGATCTACTGACTCAGAGACGGGGCACCCTGTGGCACCCGCGTCCAGACCTCTGGAAACTTCATGTCTGGTACCTGGGACACGGAGGTTCTAGGTGACCTACCCCAAGAGGTAGTTGACACCATCACTTCGGCGTGAGCACCGTCTACGAGACACGCTTACGCTTTGATGTGGAACCTGTTCATCGAGTGGTATTGTGGTGAGAAGACCGCCGAAGATGCCCGATCAGAGTCGTGCTGTCCTTTTTGCAGCAAGGGTTGAAGTGAAAGCTTTCTCCCTCCACCCTTAAAGTCTATGTTGCTGCGATCGCTGCTTACCACGACCCCGTGGAGGGAAGTCAGTAGGGAAGCATGACCTGGTCATCAGGTTTCTTATGGGGGCGAGAAGGTTGAATCCTACCCGGCCCCCCTCTATACCCTCTTGGGACCTGTCTCTAGTGCTCAGAGCACTACAGCAGGGCCCATTTGAGCCTTTGCAGACGCACAGGGTGTGCCCTACCCGCTCAGGTTGCGAGCTCACTCTACTAGAAGTGTTGCATCCTCCTGGGCGCTGGCTTGTGGCGCCTCGCTGACAGATATTGTAGAGCTGCGGGCTGTGCGACACCCAACACGTTTGCTAGATTCTATAGCCTTCGTGTGTAGCCGGTATCCTCCTGTGTTCTCACCTCAAACAGGTAGAAGCACTGAGAGGCCCCAGTTTAGTGTCGGCTTGCTAAAACCGCTCCAGAGAGTGTAGTGACCGACTGAAAGGGAACGTCTCGGTTACGTATGTAACCCTCGTTCCCTGAAGGAGGGAACGGAGACGTCACGTCCCGTCACCACGGCTGCTGTAGCACCGCTGGGCGGCCGGGTCACCGGCTCAGCTCCTCAGCGAAAACCTGGTATGCGTTGCACCTGCTGCCTAATTATACTCGCGCCACGATCGGCGGCAGCTGGATGCAGTCATCGCATGCCAATGTGCATGGCTCGTTTAGTTACACTCGGAAGTGGATTGGTCTCTCTAAGAGAGATCCCAATTCGTCTGTCACCGACGTGACGTCTCCGTTCCCTCCTTCAGGGAACAAGGGTTACATACGTAACCGAGACGTTTTCCTTTCCAGTCTCAACCCTAATGTCTTTTGTTTTCTTAACAAATGACTGCCATTTGAAGATCTCTCTCGGTAAAAAAGCCTATCATCATTCATATTATATTGTCACACCAAGACAAGTGCTGTCACTTTCATTTTCTGGAGGTATTTGAGGAGAACATTTTAATGATGGTGGTAGCCATTGACTTCCATAGTATTTTCCCCATACTATTTAAGTCAATGGCTACAGTCAAATTTTTGGTTAAAAACACTCTTCAGAATATCTTCTTTTGTGCTCAGTAGAAGAAAGCAATTCATACCGTTTTGGAACAACGTAAGAGTGAGTAAATGATGGCAGATTTTTTTGTGTGTGGGGAGGGGGGGATGGGGGCTTAACTATCCATTTATTTCATGTTTATCCAGTTATCATTTTGGAAAGGCTATTTAGCAGTTTGTTTCCATTTTAGTGTAAAAATGTCCTAACACTTGACAGTCTGATCCAAGAAGGTCTATAATACCTAGAGAAAGCTATCTGTTAGCATTCCCATTTATCTTAATGGCATTGGAGTGACCCTCCAGAAGTACACCACCTACTCCCTGTCATCTTTATTACTAAGTTTCCTATTAGTATACGGACAGCATCACTTGTCCTTATGACAGTTACTTAGTTGTGTGCGGGAGGTTAGACTCTGTCTCTCTCTCTCCTCTCTCTGGTCCAGTTGTGAAGTGTTTGACTGGTTAATATCTGGCTCAGCAGTCTGAGGATACTGACAGAATGGCAGTGAGCATATGTGTGTCACGCTGCTGTTTTACAAAGGAAGATATTTTATGATTAAGATGCTTTGCTTGTTATGCCATAACTTCATGAATTTAAAGAGACTATTTATAATGAAACACACAAGCAGAATGAGTTTATGTGCAAATCGTTCATAAAACCATTCTTGCATACAGTAAACTGCCACATTCAACACTTTACAACAATTTTCGTAGAAACATATCTATTTACAATTCATGAATTTGTTCTGCTCTTGTTAAAAAATATATATTTTTCCAGTGTATAACATTCTATACGATTCATAATCCAGTATGTGCACAATATTTGTGTCATGTGCCAGCATTTTTTTAAGTAGACTCTCCATATGAATACCACAATGCCCTTTTATAAAGTTCCTGATGTCCGATTATTATGCATTGCATTTAAAGTCATACATTTGTAATACTTCATATTCTGTCATTTCTGGATCTGTTTTGCTGTTGTTTGGATAAGTACCAGATTATTTTGCTGTTATATTATTTTAAGCACATTTTTCTCCACTTTTTTTTGTTTTTGAAAGACTAATGCTGCCTTCTAGTTTCTTTGTGAATTGAATATAGATGAATAAATGATCCAAGACACTTCATGTTAAGATTTATTTTAATGTGGCTTGCCGAACAAAACACACACTCCTGGAGTCTGAAGAAGTACATGGACTATTATTTTTCTTTATTCAAGTTTGTACATTTTGTCTGTACAGTTTAATTTTTTCCACATTTTATCAGAATCAGAATCAGAATCAGAAAGAGCTTTATTGCCAAGTATGTTTGCACATACAAGGAATTTGTTATAGTGTCACAAGCTTCCAGTACACGGAGACAACAACAACACACAGATAATAAAAATGAGATGTGAATAAAATACACATGCATAAATATAAACCACAAAAAAAAGAATAAATTGTATGTACAGGTGTGCTATAGATAGAATAGGAATAGAATAAAATAAAATAAAATAAAGTTGTAGGGATGTACTAGGATTTAGGGTGATAAATAAGTATAAGGTTATTGCACATACTGTACTTTAATTGCACAATGGGAGAACATTAACTGTTCATGAGGTAGATTGCCTGGGGTGGAGAGCCAAACACTGAGGCTGCCGTCTGTGGCGCCATCGAATTAGAATTTTTATGCACTATTGCTGAGCTGCTTTATGAGTCAATAGGCTGTGTGACAAAACTACATTTCCCATCTTTCACTGTGGCAGCATTCTCATAAAAACTGCATAGATAAAGTGTCAGTTGCACATCTTTTGCTCCTCGTCTTGTTCTTGTCGTGGTGGAAAAAGAGATAAAAATATGAAATCGCCAATGTCCATTTTATTCCAACCAAAACCACTTGAAGGCACATGACATCATAATTACGACCATCAGTAAAAACCTCCCAGGATGACTTGAGGGCAGCATATTTCTCCTACCATGAGCAAGCACTTTTTATTGTGTCTTTGTACAGTTTATCATAGTTAACCTTTAAAAAATCCTGATGAACCTTGCTCCACCAGAGAGGAATATATGCTCCGAACATTATATTGAATTATTGATAAAATATAGAAAATGTCAGAACAACAAACTAATCTCAGCTCTGTCTTGCACTGGGGAAAACAGAAACACGAAATAAGACCAGAATGCTAACGAACAAACCTCCGGTGAATGCACAAGGCACCTGCTATTTATTAAAGTGATGGAAGGAAAAAACAAAGAAAGTCTGTATCTTTCACCTCCTCTGGTTTGTGAGACACATTAAATGTAAAGTCTCTTGAGAGTCATGAGAACTGTGATGGGATTTTGAGGTATTAAAAAAAATATTTTCTTAAACTACTTTATTATTATTTTTTTTTTCAATTTGCAGTGCAAATGAGAAGATGAAGCATGGTAAGATGACGAAAGAGAGGAAAGATGAAGGAAAGATAGAACAGAGAGAAACTGGGAAAGGAGAGCGAGAAGAGAATAAGAATAAGATGAAGTTCAAGCTGACCTTTCATTGACCTTTCATAAGAGTGGCCTACGGGTAAATCCAGCTAATGATGCGTCAGCACCAATGAATCCACAGAATACACACAATACACACACATAGACTTAAACATCCCCTGCAGTACATTACCATCAGCTGTCACCCACAGTGCACCAGACCTTTGCTTCTGGAAGGAGCAGTGCCTCTCTTGAAATAAAATGGCATGATTTTGCCTGTGTATGCAGCATTTTAAGACATCAAAGGTTCAAGTTTTATGAATGTGACTAAGAAAAATATATACTATTAACCCCTTAGCATTCCTGTAAAATTTGCCTAAATCTCTGTTCAACATTGGGTCCTTAATAAATTAATAATTGGAATACTAAAATTTAATTAAAAAACAGAACTAACTTAAAAAATTATTTTGGTCTAAAACTTTGGAATCATTTGATTGAACGCAGAGCTAGAATCAAATTGAAACGAAATTGTAAAAACTTTAGTGAAATTCAAAAAACCACAGGTGGAAAAGCTACACCGAGAATACCTTCGCCTATTCTGTTGGATTCCATCGTTGGGTCAGTGGGAGGTTTCTTACAACTTTGCATGCATCTTTCATGGAGAAGACAATGCCATAATGCACTGTAATAAGCTCAACGAAGAATTCGTTCAAGATGGTGGACATCGTGAAAGTTTATAAATAAACTTAGAATGCATACAATATCTAAAAATATTGATAAAAACTCTTTAAGATTTTTTTTAATTACTATTTTCAAGAATCAACATTTTTTATCAGTTCATGTTAATTTAGAATCTTTGATATACTATCATAGTTATTATAAATATGTTTAATTATTTTCATTTTAATTTTAGTTCAAGTTTAGTTGTGTGTGTGTGTGTGTGTGTTTGTTTGTTTGTTTGTAATTTATATTACTTTTTTTCTTAAAATATGTCTATATAGTTCTTATTAATTTTATTTTAGGTTGAATTTTAGTTATTTTAGTACTGCAGGTAAAACTACAATAAAACAAGATTATGCCTTGGCAACTCTAAATGAAAAAAAAAAACCTCTTATTTTATTTCGGTAACCGTTTATTTTATTTCAATGAAAATATATTTTAGTTAAGGACAATAACCCTCATGCATGCATTCCCTGGTAAAGAAACTAATGACTTTGTTGTATATTTCTTTTCTTTTTTTACTATTTTATTTGCTAATAGTGAAGAAATATTTGTGATTTTGACATCACTTGCACTAGTGCACAAGACTGCACATCAGCCAATCAGGAATGTCATGACGTCATTTTCTTTCTTAGTCACAAAAAGGCTCAAAAAGGTCTATAGTTAAATGAGAAAATATGGCAGGTTTGTATGTATATATGTAAATATATATATATATATATCCAACCAAGCAACTTCTATTGAGATGAATGGGAATGCTAATGCTAAGCTTTCTCCAGAGATTATAGACTTCCTTGCCACACACACATACACACACACACACACACACACACACACACACACACAGGTTTGTTTTTGTGAAAAGTGGGGACATCCCATAGGCGTAATGGTTTTTATACTGTACAAACTGTATTTTCTATTGCCCTACACCAACCCTACCCCTAAACCTACCCCTCACAGGAAACTTTCTGCATTTTTAGATTTTCAATACACTCCATTCTGTGTGATTTATAAGCGTTTTGAAAAGTGGGGACATGGGGTAATGTCCTGAAAAGTCACCTTCTCCTTGTAATACCTATGTCATACCCTTGTCATTATACAAATTTATGTCCTCATTTGTCACAAAAACACGCACACACACACACATATATGCATATACATGATGTTAGCAGGACTGTCTCCTTCACCAGGCAAAAACATTCATAATCATCTCTATTACCATTGCACAAGGCATTAATATTTAAAGTCATTACACTCTGGCAGATGAGTGATTTTGGAGCTGAGCCTTTCTATTGACCTTCTCTGTGATACAGCCGTGTCAACTGACCTCAACAATGCACAAATATGATTGCTCACATACAATAGACACATGCTGCTCAAGAAAGTCACAGGCTCAAATTAGCTTAATATTGATTTCGTTTAAAGCAAATGAAGGGTTGTTGCAGAGTAACTGTACGGGAGTGTGTATATCTGCTGTGTGTATGTATGACAGAGGATCTCAATGTGTGGTGCTCAGTGATTTACTGAAAAAGTGAGTTAAAGCCTCGGGCTCTCTCCTGCAGAAACAGGCACACGGTACAAATAGTAAATGACACATGGTACAGCGATACAAGTAAATGTTTCAGTGTAGCAGTGAAATGACAGAGAGCTTGGCCATTCATCACATAAATAATACATATTTTAATTAGAATAGACAAAATGTTCAGAACTGAAACAAAGTTTGATAGAGTAACACACATAGCTTGAACAGCATGATAAATGAGCATCATTCTGAGCCATACTATGACTGAACCCCTTATTTCATTTTACAGTAAGAGCTTGGCCATCACATAAATAATACATATTTTAATTAGAATAGACAAAATGTTCAGAACTGAAACAAAGTTTGATAGAGTAACACACATAGCTTGAACAGCATGATAAATGAGCATCATTCTGAGCCATACTATGACTGACTGAA
>NW_015654553.1:181338-189114 GCF_001515625.1 Sinocyclocheilus rhinocerous
TAATTTTATAAAATGTTATATAATAATGTGCAAAAGCTTTCTCTGTGGAATTTATTGAGCCATGAAGTGCATGTGGTGTGTGTATTAACAATTAACAGAACTGCATTTTTAGCCTCATTACATGTTAATGGTGTTGAACAAATTACTGCAGACAATTTGATAAAGATAGCAAACAAAACGTATCAAATTCTGTGCTGTGTACTTCTGCTGCACTAAAAAAAGTCCATTAAAAATAGGGCCCAACGTATTGTGTTAATATGAAGGAATTTTCCATATCGATTTTTCACAGGTGTTTTGACTGTATTTTGAATTACGCATTGTATTGTGTTGTGTTTTAGGGTTAAAGGAAACGTCTATAAAAAAACAATAAGAAGAATGTTTTGGCAGAAAATTACCAGTACCTTTTCAGTTTTTCTATGATTTTTTTTCTTACAGCGTGACAAAAACAGATAACTCATTGATGAAAACTTGTTTTAAACTGAAACATCCATCAAAGATTTGTAAATCACATTCAATTTAGCTAAAAGAGACACAGTTTCCAACTTCAGACAGCCATATGACATCACGGCACACAGGTAATGATAAACATCCAGTTTTAAAGTCAATATAAAATCAAGATGCACTGATAAAAATTATTCTGTGGTAAAGTAAATACTACAGAAAATTCTATATTACTCAATTCAAGCTTGTAGAAATTAAAGATTGAAATTATATTTTACTTGGAATTGTTTGTTATGTTTACAATAATTATTTGAGTAAATATTACAGTTATGATAGACTTGTGTTTCCATCATGCACAGATAACAATTAATAAGGTTAAATTTTTTTTTACTGTTTCCTAGTTGTATTTACACTGTTTAATACACAGGTTTAACCAAACTTTATGCTAAGTATCTATCATTTTGACGATCCTGACAGAAGTAAATTTTACGAACAATGAGTAAGTAAAATGTTCTTGAGTATTGCAGAGTAAACTTCAAATGATTACGTAGAAATTACTCAACAAACTCTAAATGGCCAAGTTTAATTTACTTATTCTCTTTGTTAATTTTGCATAACTTAGTTAAGTAGATTTGACTTAATTCCATATTTACATTTACTTAAAAATATGTGTGAAAAAACTTGCAAAAGGAAAGTTAAATACATTTTACTTATTGTGTTTTTCAGTGTGGACCCTATTTACTTTATTAATACAAATTCCTGGTCTTAGCATGCATAATTCATCAGTGCACATTGTCCCAACCAAAAACTCCCCTTTAAACTCAGAGCTGGGTTTAATAGAAGAGAAAATATGAGAATGGATCTCTCTCTGTCACTGTGATGAAGATAACAGTTTTTCTCTCTTCATGATAATTACCATGGTCGTGAGCAATGCTTACTTTCTTTTTGTACATAGCGGTTAACACTCTAACTTGAATTAAGTGGAAAATAATCACTTTACCTTTTTGCCTCCAAGGCTAAAACCACACACTCACACACACATACGGCCCACAAATGCACGAGTGATTATTCACGATTTGCTAATTTAAGCATGACACTCTGAGCTAATTTTGATAGTCCAGCTGATAGATAAAATCACCCAGCTGACGTATGACAGACCAGTTTCATTCTTATTCTTTATGAAGGCGATTATTAAATGAAACGAAGGAATTGAATTGCATATGTGACTAGAATTTCTGCATTGAGATTTCTGTGGTTCTTTTTGTTCTCATTAACATGCACTTGATTTGTGTGGTATCTTCATTGGTTAAATTCCTTGAATCTAATATGCATAATTAACTTAATCTGTTCAGCATCTCAATAAATGGGCACTGAAAGTTTTTCTGCACTCTAAAAAAATGCTTCTTTTTTTTTTTTAACCCAAATGCTGGGTTCAGCCTGTTGGGACATTTTTATTGGGTTATTTTTAATATTTTTTTACCCAGGTGCTGGGTAGTTTTTCTGTAACTCAGCTGCTAGGACATTTTCACTGTCAATACAAATGATGAACCCCCTCACAATCACATACCTACCCATCGCTGGATCAGTGTAACCCAATGTTGGGTAGTCTGTGGTTAAAACTGGATACATTTGTCAAAGGTCATTCTGTGTTCTGTCCTGAGAGAAAACTTGACTGACGAGAAACTTCCTAAATGACATTAAGGTTTGTATTACATTGTATTCCTATCAAATTATTACTGTACAAATAGGAAAACGTCTGTAGTCTCACATTTTTCCTTTTTTGTTTAAATGTACATTGCAGCTAACGTCTGCTTGGAATACTTGTCTACACCAGATCTAGATGCCACCATGGAGTTATATGCATGACCAGCATTGTTGCCAACTCTCGCGAGACAAATAAGCAACAGCATAGTGATTATTTTCTCTTTAATACAGATGATGCCAATGTATTTTTCGATGAGTCGCTATGTTAGCAATAATAACGTTACCTGCTTGACGAAAAGGGTTGCCAGGTATTTTACAAACAAAAAACCCCAATTGCTACCCATAACTAGCTCAAACTAACCGCGTTTTGAGGGGGTCCCCCGGTAAAAATCACATTCCGGCGGCTAAAATACACGTTGTTGGGGTCGCTTCAACCCGCGGACACAAAAAACAACCCATGGCAACAGTGATAAAGTAGCCCAATTCCACGGGAAAACCGCGGACTTGACAACACTGTGATGTATACAACGGACACGAGCGCTGTCGCGGTGTGACCACAACAGCTTGAAGTTGTCTAATTTGGCACGGTCTCCCTGCTGCACTAATAGTAGTAAAGCTATCATCTGTGTATACATATCCTTACAAGTAAAATTTTAGCGGTGTTATTTGTGTCCCCTTCAAAAATCGCTCTTGAGAAATTTTATGTTTATTGTTCCCCCCAACTGTCAGACGAAATTTACGCCCCTGGTCGTACTATACGTTTGATGGGTTGAAACAAAATGGCAGAAGGTAAAGCTGTTTTTGATGTTTTTCGAAACAACTTTTCAAACATTACAGTTTTTCTCGATTGCTTAAACACATTTCTTGAAGCTATGCCTCATATTCTCAAAACAGTAAACACAAATCCATAACGTCTCACCCAATTCCCCAAACATCCTATTTTCAGGTCAAAATGAAGCTCTACACTCAAAACCATTCACTCTTGCTGAAAAACCAAACTTTGGCCTCAGACATCACACACAAGCCCTCAAAAACACACACACTACAACATAGTATTACACACACTGGTGCAATAAATTCAAAACAATATATCCAAAACTGGTAAGTTATGTTGATAGAAGTACTGATTACTGTAACTGTAACATCCGTTTTACAAAATGGAGGCAGACAGAAACTCTATCTGTATGTAAGGCAATTTGATGCATGTGTTGTAACAGAGTACAGCACTCAAAAGTTACAGTAGAGTACACTGAGGTACACCTATCGGTTTTCCTCCCTGAAGGTTCTTATGATCGAGGCGATGGTGAAGCAACTTAAGTTTGGCTGAACTCATTGCCCAGCCTCCCTCATAGTCATACCATCGACAAGGACATGGTCAACTAGTGGCACGAATTTCATCTGAGACTCCTTGTCTCCTTGCCCCTCATCCTCTTCCTCCTCCTCCTCCTCTCTGGTGTCCTCGACTGTTCCATTGTTCCAAAACTGAATGAACTGACTTGGGCTCTTTTATCTATCTATTGAAGGTTCTGATTGGTGTGTGATAAATTTTGACTCTTAGTGTTTCCACGTGGGTAACTGTGTGCTAATTGAGCTCAAGCTATGCTGACTTGAGTGAACAATATTGAATGCTAGTGCTTTCTAAATGACAACATGGTCTAGGCAATGAGAAATGAAGGGATTTGTGTGTAGAGTTTTGCAGTGACAGTTCAACAAATCTGATTCATGTGTCAAAAAGGGGAATAGTGTTTATAGTTTAGGGAAATGGGTGTGCTTTTTGATAAATGGCGTTATGGTTTTGAAATTTTAGTTCAAAAGCCTGGTGATAGTGTTTAAGCAATCAAGAAAAACTGTAATATAAGATTGTCATTTAATGAACTGGAACAGCTGATAGCACTTTTATTTTATTTTATTTTATTTTTCCCCCCACATTCCCATATCTGTTATATATATAAAACAGATTTTAGAGTGCATTTTTGTTATTTAAAATGAAAAGCCTTCAATAGTGTTACGGGGCGAACGAGACGAGAGATGTGCGGATCCATATGCAAAGCTTATTTATTAAAGACGTGGTCAGAAACAGGCATGGGTCGACAACAACAACAGGTATAGCGTAGGCAAGACAAAGAGTAATCCAAGGACCGATGTGATCAAGCTCCGGCGAACAATATCCAGCAGGGCAAGGCAAAGAGAGATAATCCAGGTACACAGCAATAGTCCAGGCAGGGGTAAACAGAGTCCGATCAGGGCAAGACGAGAGGGTAATCCGAAATACACAGGCAAGAATCTGAACACGGGAAAACAGACAAGGCAAGACTATGACTAGACTATGTAAACTAGGGCAGGCTCCGTAAAGTAGCTATCAGCTAAAACAGTGATGAATGCTGAACAATACTCGGCAGTTTGAGAAGTATCTGAGTGGGTGTAATATAGTGTGTGTGTGTGTGATTGGTTACAGCTGTGCGCAATCAGTGCAATGGATGATGGGAAATGTAGTCCAGAGTGACATGCAACAGTCTGTGTAATGTGAAAGTCAATATAATGGGAGGGCGACCTCTGGTGGCAAGTGGATGGAAGTCCATGGACAGGATTCGTGACAAATAGGTTGAATGACCCAGTCAAAAAACAACTCAGGAAATGGGTTCCAAAATAACCCAGAAAGGGTTGTTTTTAACCCAGAATTAATATTATAGAATTAGATGTAATGAGTTGTTGAATTACTGCGATAGACTGGCTATCCGTCCAGGATTTTTTATTTATTTTTTATTAAACCTGCAGAAACACACAAACATTTTTGTGGAGGCACTGCTGAGGTTGTAGGACATATTCAGAAACAGTAATAACATGCAAAGATAAACAGAGATAAAATGTATTTTCAGTCTGGCAGAAAACTAGTATAATTGTGACATTTGATATGAGGAACCATGACAAATCTGCTAGGTGTTACCATGGAAACAGAGTAAATAGTTTCCTAGTACATGACAATTATTTGAACCACATATTTCATAAACCCAAAAATCCTGTGAATGTTAACTGATAAATAATTCACATCACTAGGGATGCCATAAAAAACAGAATTAATTTAGCAGCCTTATTGGAAAACGCTCAAATCACTAATCTAGTTATTAGTGCAGTCTTATTTAAATCTTGTCATTTAATTAACAAGTTTATGATGTTCCGAATGAATAGGGCTTTATATTTATATTTTCAGACACAGACAAACATCCTCATTTGAAGAAAAGATGAACACATGTAAACAATGAACATTAAAGTAAATAAATCAGCAAAAGCAATTTAATAGTTTTGTGTTTCAACTTTTTAGGTATTTCAGAAATTAATTATTTATAATTGCCACAAGTATACACTAACTACATACTAACTAGGAGAATTTGTGTCTCCAACAGCTAATGAAAGTGCTGCATTGAAATTCAAATTTTCATTTGCTCAGCACAGATTTTCTGGTATCCAGAGAGAATGAGAGCAGCTTTATTCTGACTTTTTCTTTTTCCCCCAGAAACAGCCAGTCAGGGGATATCATTACTGCATAACATGGGTAGTTTCATTCAGTTTCATTTAGATAATCACATAAATGTGCATGCAGTGTTTATTCTTCACTCTTCAGTTCTGCAGACAGCTGACAGACTTTTATGCATAGTATAGTTTATAACTCAACTTTTTTTTCTTTTTTTTGTCTCAAAGTCTTTGACTGAGGTAGTTAAACTCAGTGGTTTACAAAGTCCACAAATCAAGTATTTGAGTAAAAGTACATACCCTTATAAAATATTACTCCAGAAAATGTGAGGGGGAGTGACGAGTTGATTTTTCTTATCAGAATTGTGTGATATAATCTCTGAATTGCGAGAAAAAAGTCAGAAATTTGAAATATAAACTCAAAACTACCTTTTCTTTATTCTTTAATTCCATGGCTTCCATAGACTGCTACTTTAAAGCTGCCACTTTCTGCCACCAGATAGGCTCCACCCACAAAAATGTCATCACTGTTTGCAAACTCCAAAATTGGTCTGTTCACTGGAGACTCGCTCTGACCGGATCATTTGAATCTGTTTTGACAATACAAAGATGCCGAACTTGACAACAAACTCTCTCGCGCTCCATCCTGCTGTTTATGAATTTGAATAAGCCTGCACACTGCAGCCTTCTTCTCTCTGACCTGAAAAAGCACCACTGGGCACAGCCGTCTCACAATCAACCACCTGCATTCTGACACCACTATCTGTAGTATCTCCTATTGATAAAAAGAGAGGCAATTCAGAGAAGGTGAATGCGACATTTTCTCGTGGAATGATAAAGCACATCGTTGCTCTGAACTGCAAGCGGTGATATCTACATGCATCTGCTGCGGTACTCCAAAGATAAGTCGGCACTCAGGAAGATGCTAATGTGATGCCACTTTACTGATGTTAGATGATCATGTGCCTAGAATCTGCATTTTTTCCTCTCGTTCTCCTTTTTATCACTCACTCACTCTCTATCTCTCTTCCCTCTGCATTGTGTTTCGTTAAGGCTGTGGAAGCCTCTGCTGTGGTGAGGACAGATGAGAATCCGAGGGAATTATGGGCCAAGGTGACCCATATAAATGAGAGTGAACATTCTGGGTTTAAATGAGAGTTGGCATACCGGGTTTGACATTTTAAAAGTCAACTTGAAACACCCATTTACTTTCCCTAATCTGATGTACTACTGAGTGAAACCAGAAATAAAGTTGGGTGGGATTTGAATTTATCCATTGGGAATTGAGTGTGAGAAGTGTGTGTCTCATGACAGAATGGAGCCAAGCAAAGAGGATCTATTAGAAGTCTCAATAGCAGCTGTTTGGATGGCGCATATAGCCCTAGATTTTAATTCTGCTATGTTTGCTTATGTAAATCAGGGATGTTTTTGATCCAAACAGAGGTCTGCGTGGGACTATTTTTTTAGTCCCGCTCCCGCAAGATTCTATTCCGCACCCACTCGCTCCCGCTATATATTCACTTTTTTTCACCCGCTGTTCGCTTAGAATAATTTTCTTCCCGACCCGACCGTTCCCGCTAAATTTAGATCTTGTTTCCAGAATCTCACAGTTAAATTTCCGCTACTGAAAGAAAGAGAGATAGGCTAACAAATAAAAGTGTAGTCTGCACAAAATTGTATGTTATTTTATTCGTCTTGTCAAGAGTCTTGAATTTATTGACCTTGACTTGAATTTATATGAATTATCTTAAGACACAAAATTTGTTTAATATTTTATGCAACAGTAGGAAAAAAAATGTCAGAGAAAATAAAAATGTTGTACAAAAATTGTATATCTTATTTTTATTTGTCTTGTCAGGATACAATTCGTTTAACGTTTAAAACACGGTATTAAAAAGTGTCGCAGAGAGAAAAAAACAAACATGTAGGTTGTACAAAAATAGCCTATTAGCTATTTTTATTCGTCTTGTCAAAATACTAAATTCGTTTGGCATTTTTCTGTTAACACAGTAGGAAAAGTGTCAGAGAAAAATAAAAAAATATGACATCTGTCATTTAAATATAGGCTAAGCAAAATATAAACAAAACCGAGTTGAACGTCCTTCAAGGACAGCGCAGCCACACTTTGCTCCATCCTTATTCTGCTCTGTCACTCATCAACAA
>NW_015654553.1:189184-196044 GCF_001515625.1 Sinocyclocheilus rhinocerous
ATTTAAAATTATAGGCTAAGCAAAATATAAACAAAACCGAGTTGAATGTCCTTCAAGGACAGCGCATCCACACTTTGCTCCATCCTTATTCTGCTCTGTCACTCTTCGACAACCTGCCTGTTCTGCCTGAGGGCCGTATATTTACCACAGGTACAGCCTGCTCTGAGCATCGTTATGCACATGCTGCACACAGACGCCATGCATGCAGTGCATGCATAACAGTCCGAGTGCAGGCTGTACCGGTGGTCAATCAGAATAAAGCGCAGATATGCTGTTCTGAATGGACGTCGGGAATGGGATATTGTTAGACCGCCCACTACCGTTCAAATTACACCAGAGTTACCGACCGCTACCGCGTTTTATTCGGGAATTTAATCCCGCGGCGCAAAAAAATCAGGAAAATCTGAAAGCCGCGGGAATGCAGACCTCTACTCAGACCTCTAGAAGAACACAAAAGAAGATATTTTTAAGAATATGTGTAACCAAACAGTTGCTGGTAGCCACTGACTTTCATAGTATTTTATTTTCCATGTTATGGAAGTCAGTGGCTACTATCAACTGTTTTGTTACCAGCATTCTTCAAAGAATTTTATTTTGTGTTCAGCAGAAGAAAAAACTGAACTGGAACAACTTGAGGGTGACTAAATGATGACAGAATTTTCATTTTTGGGTGAACTTTCCCTTTAAGGGGAAAGTATAAGTAGATTATCATATTCATTATAAAAATTCCCATGGAGTCGTAAGATTTTATTATTTTCCATTTCCAGGTCTAGAAATCACAGTTTTAAATGTAGGCATCTTCATATATCTGGATTTCCAAGACTCTGGGAATCCTGGATCTTTTGGCTTGTTTTGTCTTGTTTTAAACATTTGAAGTCATCTTGAGGCCCCCTAGTGGGCCCCGGTCACCTGGTTGAGAACAATTGACATAATATATACAATGTAAACAAGCCTTTATATAAGTTTCCCTTTCTTGCAAAACATTGCAAGAATGAGAACCAGAGAAAAGGTGTATTATGACTGGTGGTATTCAGAATAAAATTAGATTCTGATCTACTATAACTCGAGTTAAAACCTTTTTATTTTGAGTACTGAAAATGTAGGCTAACAGAGAACAGTTGGTTGATGTATGTCTTTAATGTTTTGGAGGGACTGTAGTTAATCATGTCATACACTTGTATGACAACCAGTGCTATTATGTCAGCTACCCATCATAATACAAGGAACCATCTAAAAGAAAGTCAGAACCATGCATAATACTTAATGGATTTTATAGTAGTTGCAGCAACCCGTTTTTAAAAGACAGAGTTATGAAGTGGTGCTCAACTAGCACCTGACTGCAACACCAAACAACAGCCCAGATGAGCCAAGTATTTGCAAGATAGTCACATGCAAATGTCTTTCTGAATAAACATATTTCAATGTGCTTGGCATAGTAACATAACTAATGGAATCCAGTCTGCATTCAGCACACATCGACAATTAATCACAAAGCTTTCTTCCGAACCCCATATGGATGCCATGATGGATACCTCATGTTGGTCCCCATCTACAGGCTAAAATTCCACCTTATCAGCAAATTCCAGTTCACATCTACCTCTGTTTTCCTTCTCTTTCCTTTACTGTCATGTTTACAAATTCAATATAAAGCCGTGTTTGTTCTGTGCTTCCTTTCCAACAGATGTCGGCTGTCTTCACTGATGTTGATGCAATTATAGGCAAGCTGTTTTAAATGAACAATTCAAACATGGTGCTGGAAGTGTTTTAGCACTTATGTGAACTAAGCTGTGTGCTTGCCAAAGAGCAGACACAGCACGTCATGGGATGTCCCCTAACCGAGATATTCCAGCACTGCAATAACAGTACATCTGCAATAAGAGGCAGGTGGGTTACACCCTCACTTGTTTAACAACTTATGAATTATCTATAGCTAGTTTTCATATCCATGAGAACAACCATTTTTGGAACCTTTCTGTCAGGGATATGGACCTCTCTGTGTGTGTTTTTCTCCCCATGTGCTCCATGACCTGTGTCCGTTAATTATCCCTCGTTAAGTTTAGTATTTATAGTGTAGTCTGCCCCATGTTTCCTTGTCGGGTCTTGTTCGTCTCCTGATGTGCTACATGTGTGTTCCTGCCTGCCCTGTGTTACCCCGTTTGGATAAATAAAGACTGTTCTATTGGAATTCTCCCTCGTCTCCGCGTTCCTCGCTCCTCACAGTAGGCACCGTGACAGTAGACCCGACCTACAAAAAACTTTATTTGCGTTTTACCCCTGCGTTTTACCCGTATCACACCAGCTACACGGACGACGCGCTCTGCATGTGCTATGATGCCAGCTTGTGTGTAATGCCACAATTTTGTGTGTGTGGGTAGCACACACCAGCCCTGAAAGCCCGGAGGCTCACAAAGTTGTAAATTAGTTTGTTTGTTCATCTGAGAAATCTGGTGTTACATCACTTGCTCACCAATAGATCCTCTGCTGTCAGAATGAGAGTCCAAACAGCTGCTAAAAACATCACAATAATCCACACAACTCCAGTCCATCAATAAACATTTTGTGAAGTGAAAAGCTGCATGATTGTAAAAAACAAATTCATCATTAAGGCATTTTTAACTTTAAACCATATAGTTTCTGCGTAAAAATACGAGTCCATAATACATACATAATATTGCTTTCTCCAGTGAAAAAGTAATCGCGTCTGAATGAGGAGAGAAATATGCACAGGTAAAGAACCATTTACAAGCCAAAACAGTTCTAAACAAATATTTAAATTTTGATGTGAGAGGACAGCAGGGGATGGACTTTTTCACTGGAGGAAGCTTATTATGGATTATGGACTCTTATTTTGGACAGAAGTGACAGTTGAAAGTTAAAACGCTCAAATGATGGATTTGTTTCTTATAAACATGCAGCTTTTTGTTCAAAATACATAATTGATTAACTGAAGTGGTGTGGATTACTTGTGGATTAAAGGAGTAGATCACTTCCAGAATTAAAATTGTCATCACTTACTCGCCCTCCATTTGTTCCAAACCTGTATTTTGAAAAATGTTGGTATCCGAACAGTTGATGGGCACCACTGACTTCCACAATGTGTGTGTGTGTGTGTGTATATATATATATATATATATAATTTATTTTTCCCCCCCTACTATGGAAGTCAATGGTGCCCATCAACTAGTAACATTTTTCAAAATATCTTCTTTTGTTTTTAACAAAAGAAAGAAACTCATATTGTAGGTAGGCTATTACAGATCCCCTTTGGACACCTCTTATAATGTATTATATTCATATTTTTATATTTTAATGATAAAAATCCTGCAAACCCCAGAGAATAATGTTATCAGGTGACATAATTTTTAAGACTCAAGGCAGCTGTTTCGGAAAGCTTTCAAAACACTTAAATTCAAAACATCTATGAATATGTATGACATATTTTTCTAATAAACCACTTGCTTAAGAGTCAAAAGCATGAGTGTAAATCATAAATATGCAACAGCTGTCCTATTAAAATGTATATGGTCAAATCGTTTAAAGCCTTTTGAACACTAAAGAACAGAGTTGCATTGAAATCCTATGGATCTCAGCTCTGCATGCTAGACTGTAGTTTTATCCAAATTAAAGACAATGAGATATTTAAATATTTTCATTTACTCAAGGGATTGTATGCCGCCTGTATCAGGGGTTGATGGGTTCAGCAAAGTCAAGGATACAGAATTCAGGCTCAACAAATCCAATCTTGCTTACTCTGTTGACGAGAATGAATTTGTTGACGAGAATGAATTTTTATCAGTCATATGAATGAGGAGAACAGATGAGGGCTCAATACTTTTTTGTGAGGCTCCATTGTGCAAGTTCAGAAAAGAGGAGGTTTTCTCCTCCTGAAGTCCACTATCTTCTCCACTGTTTTGAGTGTGTTCAGCTCCAGGTTGTTATTAATGCACCAGACAGCCAGCTCTATAGCCTCCTGTCTGTAAGCAGACTCATCATCATCCTGGATGAGGCCAATAAGTGTGGTGTTGTCTACAAACTTCAGAAGCTTGACAGAGGGATCCTTTGCATTGCAGTCGTTGGTGTAGAGGGAGAAGAGCAGTGGGGAGAGAACACATCCCTGAGGGGCGCCAGTGCTGATCGTGTGGGTGCTGGATGAGAATTTTCCCAGCCTCACTAGCTGCTGCCTGTCTGTCAGGAAGCTGGTGATCCACTGACATATGGAAGTGGGCACAGAGAGCTGGGTTAATTAGGTTTGGGATTATAGTGTTGAAGGCCGAGCTCAAGACCACGAATAGGATCCTCACAGAAGTCCCTGGTCTGTCCAGGCCGCCACGTAGACTTTTAGGGTGGAGTGGGTCAACCCTGCGGAAAAACGGGCCTGCAGGAACTCCAGAACTGTACCAACCATGCAGTTAGCTGGGTCGAGCTGGCGGTCTCCGCACCAAGAAATGAAAAGTTTCCACTTCAAGGCATACAGTTTCCTCGTTGAGGGAGCTCTGGATTGGAGGATGGTCTCAACAACCTCAGTTGAGAGACCGGAAGAGTTGTTTCCCCTCAGGGGCCACACCCATAACTTCCACAGCTCCGGGCGGGGGGGTGAAAGATTGTGCCATCCGCCTGTGAGAGGAGGTCCCTCCTGATGGGAATCTCCCATGGAGAGCCGTCGAGAAGGGAAATTAGGTCCGAGAACCATACTCGGCCCGGCCAGAAAGGGGCTACTAACAACAGATGGGCCCCGTCCCAGCGCACTCTCTCCAGAACTCCCGGGAGCAGAGCGATCAGGGGAAAAGCGTACAGACGAAGCCTCGGCCAAGTCTGCACCATAACGTCCAATCCGAGAGGAGCTGGATGAGTCAGAGAGAACCAGAGGGGGCAGTGCGATGTCATCTGAGTCGCAAACAGGTCCACCTGAGCCTCGCCAAAAATTCTCCATATCTGCTTCACCACGTCGGGGTGAAGCCTCCATTCCCAGGGTCTCGTCCCCTGCCTCGACAGGATGTCTGCTGCCATATTGAGCAATTTACATTGCCCGGGATGTAAACCACTCTTAGAGAAAGGAGCTTCCCTTGGGCCCACACAAGGATCTGGTGCACCAACCTGAACAGGGGGCTCGAACGCAGACCTTCTTGGTGGTTGATATAAGAGACCACCGCCGTGTTGTCGGTGCGCACCAACACATGACGATCTCTTAGGTCTGGGAGAAAGTGTTTCAGTGCTCGAAACACGGCCAGCATCTCCAGGCAGTTGATGTGCCACGTGAGATGGCGACCACTCCACAGACCGCGGGCAGGGTGGCCACTCATGACCGCACCCCAACCGGTGAGGGACGCATCTGTCGCTAGCATTACGCGGCAGCAAAGAGCTCCCAGCACCCAGCCCTGAGACAAGAACAAAGGTTTCTTCCACACGTCTAAGGCACGTAGGCACCTCCGCGTGGCCTTGAGCATGCGAAGCAGGTTTCCCCTCGGGGAGAACCCCTTGGTCTTGAGCCACCACTGTAGGGTCTCATGTACAGCAGGCCAAAAGGTATCACATTGGACTCAGCCGCCATCAGACCCAGCAATCTCTGAAAATGCTTGACAGTGAGTGACTGTAACATAGTAATCAGAGTTTTGTGTTTTTTTTAGTATAAATAGTGCGATTACAATCATTTAACAGCCTCTGAGCTCACAGTAGGTCTGACTTTAAAGGTTCATAATTTATTGTTAAAAATCAATTTCCCTATGGAGAAAATGAATGGCTCTTTTACTTCTGGAACCCGACTGTTGCACTCTATTGGCTCTAAATGAATGTTGTTCAGCTTAAATTCTAAACTTAAAAAAAAAAAAAAATTCAAATGAAACTGAAAAATAAAGTGAAATGGAATTATTAATTTACACACTTAAAGGATTAGTTCAACCAGAAATGTTGGATGTGTGCACTCTGAGACAGCCTGTGTGAAGAATATAGGAACTGCTTCATGTGAGTCTTTCATAGAAACAAGTGAGTATGCATGATATAAAGCAACATGTAGAATAACAAATTTTGTTCTCAATATCTAATGGTCGCCTCAAGCAGGTATCATTTTTCTTTACAGCAGCTGTGTGAATGTCGCCGTTGAACATGCTTGTGTATAAAATGTATTTGCACAAATGAGAGGCAGTAAGATTGAAAGAAAAGCTTGTGTACCATGTAAGATTAGTCGAATTTACATTATCTAGGGCTATTCTATTTAGGATATTGATAGGAATTGGAGGTAAGGAAGTAGGAAGGAAGTGCGGATGTAAATTTTATTCATAATGTTTCCCTCTTTAAACCAGTATAAACTTTTACACTTCTCCTCTTTGCTATTGTAGACAAACAGATATTCTTCCTCAAAGCTTCCTAAATGCTAATTGTTTAAGTCAGCGAATTTTACATTTTTCCTGACCGTAATTAATCATATGTATTTAAAGTAATCAAATTAACTAGTATCATGCTAATCTAGCATATTTTACACAATTTACTACACATAACCTAGCAATTCTTCTATAAATTTCTCTCTTTTTTAGCTATACTAGCCTACAATATAGTGCCAATTAGGCTATTTAGGCCTATTATTACATGGCTCTCTTAAATACTTGGTTTATAATGATATGCTTTGGTCAGTTTTTTATTATTATTTTTTTTATTTCTTATAATGATCTGAATTATGTAATTGACTGTTGTGCTGATTTCCTACACTGGGCTAGATTTATATCTGTAACGATTCAGTCCACTGAAGGCGAGCGTAGTGAAAAACCCAAGTGCAGTTTATTTTAAACAAGGTGAAATCCAAAATCCAAACAAGATACACAGACTTGACGAGGCATGAACAGACTTGACGAGGCATGAACAGACTTGAC
>NW_015654553.1:196100-208131 GCF_001515625.1 Sinocyclocheilus rhinocerous
AGGGTCACATGACATGAACAAACCAATGGGAAACAAGACACATGACTATGACAACCAATCAGAAAATGACACAGACAAGGGAATCACATGACTAGATAATAACCAAATGAGAGCATGACACATACACAAGGCAGAGAGACATGAGGCAAGGAAAGCATGACACTAACAGCAGGAATCAAACTACATAATAAAAGACATGAAAACATGAAAACATGAACAAGAAACACAACCCAAAACACCACATTACAATAGCACTTGTATTACTCTACAGTCTGTCTCTTTCTTCTCACATAGTAAAATTATTTTTAAAAAGTCTTAAATTAAATAAATAAATAATATATTATATACTTGCCTGCATATGGTGTAGTTACAGGACCTACAAGACGTTAACTTAACATATTAAAAACTTAACATAATATAGCAGATGAATATATACAAATCCACCACAAAATTCACTGATCCATGTAAGTGATGTAACAGAAAACAACCCTCAGTCATATCATTTCAACAGTGTATTTTCTTCTGTAAGAACGCCAAGATTTTAGACTGTTGATGCTTCTTAAAGAAATGTAGATGCATTCAATTAAAGCTTAAGTGGGACCCATATTATCATTTACACAATTTATCCCCAATTTTTTTCAGGTTTCCAGCAGCAAATAACCATTTAAATACCTTATTTTCACTCTTTAATCCCAAGAAACTTTCTGACTATCTCTGAATCGTGTACTCATAAAGTGAACTAATAAACCCAATAATCAGCTTCCCTCAGTGGACATTGCCTGTGGCAGCCGGAAGGCAGGTCCTCTAATTCCCAGTAACGGCTGGTTATTGCTGAATATATCTTTGAGAATGGAGGAAATAATGGGACATGCTGCTCTTGGGTGCCCATATAATCCAGCCATTAGGATTTAATGTGATTTTAGCCCTTATTGTGTGAAGGAAAAGAGGGAGAGATATTCAAGAGAGCTTGTGGTTGTGGTTAATACACAAAAAAGGGAATGCATGAGGTGGTTATTGTATGCAGTAAAAAATAAAAGTGATATTGCAAACTAAAAGTCACATTGACTAATGATAGAATGAATGAGTTGAAAATGTTAAATTGTTCTAAACAAAGAAGTCACCTTCACATAGAAGCCCTCAGCTTCATCTTCAGCAGATTGTCCTAATTAAAAAAAGAGCAATTTACCTGCAGGGTAAAATACATAATTCATTGATTCAAGCAATTAGTGTTTAGAGTTTGGGGTGGGACTATCTGTTTTTCGGACCAATAGCAAACTGGAGGAGTGACTGAAAAATGGAGACTGTGATGAATTTCTAGCTTCTGAGTTCTGTCAAATGCTTGCTTTAGATGGGTTTCTAGAGCATTAAAAGTAGCTTGTCAATGTGTGCATATGACAAATATGTATAATTATTAGTGTTGTTCGGTTTGAACTAGTCTCAGTCTCAGATGTCACGCCCATGGACCGTTGGCTAAATATCTGATGCATAGGCCTATGGCACACAAAATTGGAAAAACTTCAGGAGTTTCAAAGTCATCATCTGATTGGTTGAATTCTACAGGATATCTGGGTGTGTCACATTCTTTCAGTCCACCGGGAAACAAAGCCATTGTGAGGCCAAACCCCCTCATGGAAAAAGAAAGCCATCATGTTTATATCTGTCACTATAAGTGCTTATCAGGATCTACTAAATGCTAGATTTCCAAAAGTATGTGAAGCTCATCTTTAAAATACGTCCAATATGAGTTTTACATGCAGGTCTGTTATTGTAGGGACATCGACTTGCCATACACGCCCCTAAACATGACACTGAACAAAACAAACTGTGATTGGCTGTTTTATACCATCAGTCTGAAGGTCTGAAGGTCATAGCGTATATAGAGTACAGTTGCTATTTTGTGATCTACAACATGAAAGAAAGCCATTATGACATATGTAGGCCTACATGAAAATGCAGAAACATTGGACACAATATGGGGCACCGTTGTACAGCAGCAAGCATCACAACAGTGAAAGGAACCTCATGGTTTATCCAGGTAAATGTGTGCAAATGTATAGGGCCTTATTCCTATATTTTGCCTGGGGCCCCCAAATCACAAAATCCGCCCCTGCCAACACCATTTGTTCGATGAATGATATGGGTGACATATCATTCATAGACTTATAATTTTTTGCCTGTCAGATGATTATACAGGCTTTATATATCTTTAAAATATCTTACATATAACATGTCAGAAATTGAATGAGTATGAGTAGTGCGCTAGTGTTCTGAATTCTGAATTCAGCCCAAATCTAGTGACCAAAATATTTAGAGACTTAAGGGATGAGCTCTTTTGATTCAGAGGCCAGATTCACAAAAATCTACTTAAGAAAGTTCTTAAAATAAATTCTAAGAAGTTTGTTATAATGTTTATAAGTGCAATTTTGAAAAATTCACAAATATTTTATTAAGAACTTGAAACAAGAAGAATCTTGTTTTGATGACATTACAGGCTTTGGTGTTACATGTATCAGATTGGTTCCTGTTGAAGACTCACTGATCAATTAAATAAAAACTCTATTGTCCTATAAACATCTATTATGATTATCCATAATCATAATATGCATGCACACTGTTCACTCGGCAACTAATTTTTTAATGTGCTGTTTATTTTAAATTGTTACTTTGCTGCCAAAAATCATGTCATGATTCTAAAATAAAAAATAGGTCCATATATGAGATTATTTTGTAGAGTTGTTGAATTGCAAATTTAGTAAAAAGTCAATTTATCTTTAATAATAACCAATCATTGTTTAAATTGCGTTTAAATAAATTGGTGTCATGCACATGCCTAGTTTTAGTAATATACAGGTGCATCTCAATAAATTAGAATGTCGTGGAAAAGTTAATTTATTTCAGTAGTATTATGTCATAATACTTAATAATTTAGAAAGCCCTATAAATGCATTAAACTTACCGTTGGGGATTTAAGACAAGTTTGATTAAGTGTAAATATGAGATTTTGTTAACTTTAAGAAGCTATTTATGAACATTCTTTTTAGGAATTCACATTACTCTTCAGTTTTATCTTTAAAGGGGTCATATGATGCGATTTCAAGTTTCCCTTTCTCTTTGGAGTGTTACAAGCTGTTCGTGAATAGATAAGATCCCTAAAGTTGCAAAGACTAAAGTCTCAAACCCAAAGTATAATGGGTTTTAATGTTTTTGTCTCGTCGCTCCGGGACACGGCATCACTGTATGGTAAGGGGTGTAACAGTTCCGTCACACCCTTTAGGTATTCGGCCAATCACAACGCACTGGATAGCTGGCCAATCAGAGCACACCTCGCTTTTCAGACCGATGAGCTTTGTAAAAATCAGAAAGGCGGGGCATAGAGGAGAAACAATAATGTACAGTATGTGGAAAATAATGTGTTTTTTTAACCTTAAACCACATAAACACATTTCATTACACCAAATACACAAAATAATGTTCTTTTTAGCAACATCATATGACCCCTTTAAAACATTTACATTTAATCATTTAGCAGACGCTTTTATCCAAAGCGACTTATAAATGTGGAGAACAATAGAAGCAATCTGACCAACAAGAGAGCAACAGTATACAAGTGATGTGACAAGTCTCAGTTAGTCTAGCACAATACACATAACAAGTTTTTTTTCATAAATTGGAAAAAAAAAACAATAGAATAGAATAGAATAGAATTGTCACGAATCCGGTCCGTGGCCTTTAATCTGATTGCCACCAGAGGTCGCCCTTCCCATATATTGACTCTCACACTACACAGACTGTCTCACGTTACCTTGCACTACATTTCCCACATGCCATTTCACGAGCGGGTTTGATGACCGGAGTAGAGAGCAGTATACTTTAATATTCCGGAGATTGTGGTTGACAAAACCTCGCCATTACCGGCACTGACGCAGTGCCGGTAATTCCCACTATATGGGAAGGGCGACCTCTGGTGGCAATCAGATTGAAGGCCACGGACCGGATTCGTGACAAGAATAGAATAGAATAGAATAGATAAGTGATTAGTATTAGTTGGTCAGGTGCTGACGAAAAAGTTGTGTTTTTAGTTGTTTTATGAAAATGGCTAAAGAGTCAAATTGAGATAGACAGGTCGTTCCATCAACTGGGAACATCCCTGGAAAAAGTCTGTGAGAGTGATTTTGTGCCTCTTTGGGGTGGCACCACAAGGTGTCATTCACTTGCAGAAGGCAAGCTTCTGGAGGGTGGATAAGTCTGAACAAGCGAGTTTAGGTATATTGGTGAAGAGCCAGTGGTTGTCTTGTAGGCAAACATCAGTACCTTGAATTTGATGAAAGCAGCTATTGGCAGCCAGTGCAAACTGATGAAGAGAGGTGTGATGTGGGCTTTCTTAAGGTCGTTGAAGACCACTCTCACTGCTGCATTCTGGATCAGTTGCAGAGGCTTGATAGTACATGCCGGAAGGCCCGCCAAGAGAGCATAACAATAGTCCAGTCTGGAGAGAACAAAAGCTTGGACAAGGAGGTGTGGCCTGCTCTGATAGGAAGGGTCTAATCTCCTAATGTTGTATAAGGCAAATCTGCAGGACTGGGCAATTGTAGCAATATGGTCTGTGCAGCTTAACTGATCATCAGTCACATCTCCAAGGTTCCTGGCTATCCTGGAAGGAGTTATGGTTGACGAACCTAGCTGTATAGAGAAGTTGTGATGAAGTGCTGGGTTGGCTGAGACCACAAGCAGTTCTGTCTTAGCAAGGTTTTGTTGAAGGTGATGGTCCTTCATCCAGCCAGAAATGTCTGTCAGACAGGCTGCAATGCGAACAGCTACCGTCGAATCATCTGGTTGTAATGAGAAGTACAGTAGAGTTGAGTGTCATCAGCATAGCATTCTTGATGTTCTCACTTCTCTCTTTCCATAATCATGTTTTGTCTGGTTAACTCCTGGAGATTCTCATTTGAGTTTGGCTGTAAATCTGGTTCCTCTCAGACATCAGCCTTTCTAATTTGAGTCCTCCACAGCAGATCAGCCAATCCTCATTAAACTCCTGTCAGGACATCGCTAACGAGTTTTTAACGACCAGGAGACAGATATGTTCCAACGCCATCCTCTTGCCTTAGTAGAAAACTACTTTTGGCACAACAGCTAAGGACTGGATAGCAGTCATAACACACCGTCCCAGGATGCCATGAACACAATGTTTTGACACAGGGCTTATTCTGTGTTGAATATGCCAAATTGGAATTGAGTTACAAGTTTAAAGTACTTAATTTAGTTGTCTTTGTCTGAGCATCCATAAAGGCTAAGAGTTTGTTCACATACCTAACCCTGCGTATGACCAATAGTGATGTCACTAATTAAATAAGGAACTAAAAATAAGATTAACTCCATTAGCTGTTTTAAATCTCGAATGACTGACCTGACCTGCACAGTACACAAATACTTAATTTCCATAAGCACTTTATTTCTCTTTCATTTAGCCTGCTTTATTGTCCTGGCAAAGTCAATCTATGTCACTCCTTTGTGAACTAAGCAGACAGCCATTGGCAAAGTCCTAAAGGAGAGTAGAAGCGAGCAAGAAAATTACCCACATTATAAGAGCAGAGTCAGTGTGACCAGGATGAGGGTCACTAATCATGTTATTGGCAGTCCAGAGGTCTTAGTCTTCATCAGCTGTGTCTGGTCAGTAATCTGGATGTGTTGGATGTGCTTCATCTAATAAGAAAATTCTCTGAACGAAGCACACTCTCAGGGTTGTCAAGGGTAACACAGGTTAGTATTAAATTCATTAAATTCATCTGCTGAGCTGTTAAAATGGCAAGTTTTAGGCCAGAAACATATGGAAGACAAGCAGTTGTACACACTAAAATACAGTATATAGTAAAATACAGTAAATACAGCTGGATAAAATCTCGTCTTAATTTTAGGCTGCAAAGCAACGAAATGTGATTATTTTAAAGGGATGATTCTTTTCTGTACCCACTGTAAACTTATGTGTTTATTAATTTATTATCACTAGGTTGTTGCTTACAATTTAACAGAAATGACACACTTGCATGTATATACAGTGTAATATTCGTTCTTTTCCTTTTCTGTTCAGCAGTATATAACAGTAGATTTAGACCACTTGTATTAAATTTGAATATTTATCTTTAGAATTCTGTTAATGCTAAGTGTGATACACACAAACATTTACACCAAAAGATGAGAGGTAGATTTATAGTAGGCTGCGAAAATTGTAAAGTATTTGTGAAACATATTTCATATGCTGCTATTTGGGAACAATAAGGAGTTGAAGGATGGCATGCAAAATGTAATTATTAATCTAATTCCAATATAATTAATCCGACTCCATTAAAGTTGTTGTTATTATATAATCTTTTATGGGACAGGAAAAGATGAACACTTATGTTCAGATAACATGATAATGTGTATTAGTAAGTGTTGAAATGAACATTAATTAAGATTATTAAATGCTTTATAAGTACATTAGTTCATGTCTACTAATGTACAGTAGTTAACTAATATTAACAAACTAAAAACAACTTTATTGTAAAGTGTTACGCATGTTTTCAATATACAGACAGTAGCATGACAACGTTGTGTATAGAAAACCTTCTATTAACAATGTGTATGTATGCAGGATTGGCAAAGTAACAGCATTTGTCTTGGATTGTTAAACATGAGTGGAATACAAACATCAAAACCAAGTTAAAGAGAAACCTATAGAGGCTAATGGTGATCTGGTGGTGTTTGTTGAGCTATTTTTTGTGTAATGATCTTGGAACGTTAGATTTTAATTCAGTTGATTGTTTTAGTCTGGTTCACACTGAGCTGTTGGGTACTAGTAATGAACCTCAAATAGTGATTCCTCTAAATCGTTGATAATTTGGCTCTCGGTTTTTTGACAATGGAGCCTTCCTGGCTAATTGCCACTCGCAAAGGTCATTTCTAATGAATGTTGAATGAATGTTGTGATTGTGAGGATGAAGTGTGATTATCTGAGTGTTCATCATGGCATACTAAACAGGGATAAATGTCAGCAGGGACGTGGGTCCAAATCGGGCACAGGGAGCTTGCGACGATCTCATTACTGGCAAACATCTGTAATGACATTTAATCTGTAATCAATACATAGAAGGCTTCAAAGGCACTAGTGTCGTGCCATCCATTTGATTTGAGCTTTGTTGTAAAAATGGAGATGCCCAAACTATCTCTTGTGCTTTCATCTGTGGAGGGTTTATTCTTAAATATGAAATATCTGTGATAAAGAAAACAGCTTCAAACAGCTCTCAAACTGGTTCCATGCTGTGATCTTGACTGAACGAACGTACATTTAACTAAAACTCTGAAATGCCCACATGCATTTTCAAAAATATGGATTTAAAGGGATAGTTCACCAAAAATTTAATTCTGTCATCAGTACCTATGTTTCCATCCAAAGTTGTGAATTTAAATTATGCGGAAAATTAGAATATTGCATGAAACATTTGCAAATAAAGAACCGTTTCCATCCCATGTGTTCAAAAGAACAAAATCATCACTTTCTGGGAAACTGGCGCAAAGTATCACGAATAAAAATGAAATTTGTTGCAAACCTGTGGGTCTTTTTTTCCTACATAACAAATGACGAAACACAATAACAAACGCTGTCATGTTATCTTTGTGTTCGGATGCCTGATGTTTGGGAATGCAATCATGTGAGACAGTTATTGGAGCTGATTATACCAAATCATTCTGATGTTGGACTTTGGTTCAAGCATTTCAAAATGATTAAAATAACATTTGAGTTGGTGTGTGATGAGATCTGTGTGTTGGTTATTTCAGTTATCCAATCACATGATCTGTTGAGGCAAAGTCACATTACTTTTTTTGTTGAGCATCGAGGAATTATTTGGTGTTTCCATCATTGTTTTTTCACATCTTCTTAACGAATAAAACATTTATCTGCCACAATTGAGCACACAAGTATTTTATGCACATTTTAAGATTGTATGTGCAGAGTTTTTATATATTTTTTGATATCCCAAAATTCACATTAAAATATATGGATGGAAACATAACTATTTACTCACCATCATGATATTCCAAATCTGTGTAACTTACTTTCTTCTCTGAAATTCAAAAGCAGAATTTTTGTATGTTGCTTCTTCTAGGCAGCGACAACGTGGACTGGAGCTTTCAAGATTCAAAAACAAATGCACAATAAAAGTGTCATAAAACGATCATGAAAGTAGTCCATATGACGCCTGCAGTATTTTTCTAGCCTTCTTACAACCCATTCTCACTCCCAAGGCGTCAAAAACGGCTTTCGCTATTAAGGCTAACCAGAGAGAGAGATATCAAGGAACTAGTAGCTCCATTGTTTTCAAAGAGAAACTTTTGATGTTAATATACAGACCCAATCATCATGAAATTATATATTGGGGTATAATTTTGTCATTATGACATACATTTTTGGGGTCAATTAAAAAAAACACAATAATTGTATTTATAATACACCAGGGTTCCTCAAATCTTGCCCTGAAGGGCCAATGCGCTGCAGAGTTTAGCTCCAACCCTGATCAAACTCACCTACCTGTGATATTCTAATGATCCTGAAGACATTGATTAGCATGTAGGGTTGCCAACTTCAGAAAATGAAAATAAGGGACAACTGTGATTCTTTATAGAAAAATAAGGGACAGAATAAGGGACTCAAAATATTTGTTATGTACCACATAGAGTATGTCATTTCCGTGTCTACATTTAAAGGGTTAGTTCACCCAAAAAGGAAAATTCTGTCATTAATTACTCACCCTCATGTCGTTTCAAACCTGTAAGACATTCGTTCATCTTCGGAACACAAATTAAGATATTTTTGATGGAATCTGAGAGCTGCATAGACAGCAATACAACTGAAATCTTCCCAAGCAGCAAGGAGATCTGTAAAATAATCCATGTGACATCAGGGGTTCAACCGTAATTTTACAAAGCTACGAGAATACTTTTTGTGCGCAAAAGAAAAAAAAAAAACGACTTTATTCAACAATTCTTCTTCTCCGCGTCACCCTGTAGAGCCATTTTGGAGAGTATCAGCTGGACGTAAACAACGTATGCTCTTCTTTGTCAGCTGCGTCACACGGATGCGCTGTTTTCGTTCAGATCAAATCACAACAATGTAGGAAACGCAGGCGTGACGCAGCTGACACAGAACAGCATACGTTGTTTACGTCCAGCTGATACTTTGGGTGACCTATAAAAGTAGAACAATTTTTGGGTGAACTATCCCTTTAAGTATGTGTATAAGGTGTATAAAAGGTTCTCAGAAATAATCACATTTTTTTTGCTTAACCCATGTACAATTATTCTAAATATAAACTTTAATGTCATACAAAAAATGTCACGCATGTTATACACAAAGCATCTGCCTGAGTAAATCTGAGTAAATTTTACCCCTATAGAATTTTGACTGCACAAGTGTAGTAATTTAGGAGGTGAATATACTGTGAAATTACATATGGCATAAAATTTTGAAAGTATAACAACTGAACGTCTATGAAACGTCAATCAATAAAGCATTTTTTTTAAACAATGACATTTAAAATTTTGAACTAAAATGTTGTTGCAACCATGTAGCCTATGAATTCATGAAAATTAATATTTTTCATTTAAAGGGAACTTGGAGTGTGTAGGCTGTTTTGGTGCTTGAATTTGTTCTTCAGTATTAATGAGGTCCAGGTTTAGGAATATGCTAGAAGTAACAATTTTAAAAATGTGTAATTTTGTTTCTCTACTTAACAACATTAACTTACGATACTGAAAGACGTCTTCTCTCAGGTAGATTGCATGTTTTCTTGCCTAGCTGTATGTTCTGCTTCTGATCAATAATCACGTTATTTGCATTCACCCAAACTGATTTGGCGAAATCAAAATGCGGATGGTGAAGGCAATTGCCTTTAGTGAGAGCCCCGCTCGCTGTGAAGTGGGAGCGACTAGGCGGCAGAGGATTCTGCAAGGTCTTAAAGCCTTCCTTGAGTGGCTACGTTCGCAATTCAAACAATGATTTGTGCAAAAAGAATTATTAATTTGTTATTTGTATGGTCTAGATGGTCATACGGTTTATACCTGCGAATACGGGACAAACTGCGTTCCGTATAGCTTTCATACGGAACGCTTCTCTGATGCCTTAAATACAGGACAATTCTGTATTATACGGAACGTTTGGCAACCCTATTAGCATGCTCAGGTGTGTTTGACTAGGGTTAGAGCTTAAACTCTGCAGGAAAGTGAATCTCAGGGGCAGATTTGAGGATCACTGCATTACACTATTTGGATGTTTTTGAGCAACTAACCTGACCCCTTCCCATTTCTACCTAACCTAAACATTTCTTCATTATATGACAATATAAACCACAGGATATAACAGGCAGACATAACTACATTCACAATTTATTCAAAAATTGCAAATATTCCAAGTCTACTGACGCCAAGCGATTGAGGAACAGACCCAAAAGTGACCAGCAACTCTCTGCCGTGACACTCAAATCACTTTTTTTTTTTTTTTTTGCAACAAATACATGTGACTGTACTTTCATCTGCTTGTTACGTGTTTTATATTCTTGAGAAGTGGGGGACAGAAGGGAACTGAAGTTGTTAATATAATATTTCATCCTAACGAGTCAGTTCAGAACTGGATCAGTCTGATTTGTGAATCATTCAGACCAGTTCTGTGAACTGGATCAACTGATTCATCGAAAAGATCCTCAAAAGAAGGATTTGTTCACATAAACTGTCATGAACATCTTTTGTGTTCCATGGATAAATTTACAAGGGTTTGGAAAACATGAATTTGACAGTTTTCAATTTGGGGTGAACAAAAGGCTGTGGTAGGTTGTGGGATGAAATGATGACATCTGCATCATGGGCTGAGCTCTTAATGTAAAGCAGGTCTGATGAAGGCTTGCAATGATGAATACAGACTGTCTTTGCCGTTAGCATGATGCAGACTGTCATCGCAAAGCACTTGATGCATCCTGACAGCCTCTCGGAGTATAAGACATCATTACAGAGAAAGAGCAAGGCATTAACATTGGGACAGAATTTAAATAGAACTCAAATAGAAATTTACAATGTACTAACCCTTATATCATTCCAAACCTGTAAGATGTTTTAATGTTCTTCCTACTCTTCTGCATATATTGACAGTAAAATGGGACTGGGAGTAAAAAAAATGCATAAAAGCAGTTCATATGAAGCTGTATTTCAAGTTTTTCAAATCCATATGAATTCAAGACAACAAGAGGCCAGATTTACTAAAAGTGTGCCAGAGCAAACCCTCCTTTGGTGTTATAATGTACTGTCTTTAGGACACACAGTGAAAAATTAGCAATGAAAGGCGTGAAAATTTTTGCGCCATGGACATTTTTGATCTTATTGTATATGCATTTGTAGGAGTATTCCTTTTAGACGATGATTTAGGTTTGCGGTAGTCAGTTTACTGGTATTTGCGCCATTATTTACCGTCCAAAAAATAATGTCTTAACCCTTTTTGCACTTGTCACGGCTGCGATTGTCGCTGCAAGTAGGCACTCCAGAGAACAGAGAGCGCATGGTAGAAGGGAGAGAATTATTTCCACTCCTATTAATTTATTTGGAATGCCACAGGATTAGCATTGGCTCCACTTGTTTGCAACCTTACGCTAATTTGTCCTGCTCTTGGTAAATTGCGTTGGTCATTATGGAAATTAGATATTGTCTGTGTTTTTTTTTTATTTGTGTATTGTCAGTACACTCTAAAAAAAAATGCTGGGTTCAGCCAGTTGGGTAATTTTATTGGGTTATTTTTAATAATTTTTTTACCCATGTGCTGGGTAGTTTTTCTGCACTCAAAAAAAAATGCAGTTTTATTTATTCCCTTTTTTTTTTTTTGGCCCAAATGCTGGGTTCAGCCTGTTGGGTCATTTTATTGGGTTATTCTTAATATTTTTTACCCAGGTGCTGGGTTCACTCTAAAAATGCTGGGTTGTTTCAACCCAACTTTGGGTCAAATATGGACTAACCC
>NW_015654553.1:208191-215477 GCF_001515625.1 Sinocyclocheilus rhinocerous
TGTCAAAAAAACAACCCAGCAAACCCCAAAAAGGCAGCTCAATTAACCCAGCATGTGTTCTGTCCAATATTTACCCAGTGTTGGGTTGCCAAATAACACAGAAATGGTTATTTTTAATCCAGCATTTTTTAGTGTGTAGATCACCCGCAGAACTTTCCACTCCCATCGGCGCTATTTTGGAATCTCGCTCTCACACTAATTTGCTTTGTTAAGTAAATCTGACCCAAGATGTCTTAAGATGGGTCCTTTGTGGTCATTCAGAGAGTGCATGTGCCCTTTCGGTTGCACCTCAGTCATCAGTGAAGTTTCGAATGAAGGAGCAAGATATGAAGAACTATTTTACAGCTGAAAGACTTATTATAATTGAGAAAAGAGAATAATGCATGGACAAACAGACCGAGAAACGAGTTTAAGCTTTTTTCTGTAGCTGTGCAGAAGAGTTTGTGAAGTCAGACATCTCTTTTCTCTTGTGCTGTGTTGTCTCTCTGCGCCTCACAATTTTTAACCCAAAAGTTGGGTTAATCCATATACAGCAACTCAGCTGCTGTGTCATTTTTACTGTCAATACAAAGGATGAACCCCCTCACATACTTACCCAGCTGGGTCAGTGTAACCCAATGTTGGGTAGTCTGTCAAACTGGTTAAAACTTGATGCATTTGTCAGCGGTCATTTTGTGTTCTGTCCTGAGAGAAAACTTGACTGGGAAACTTCCTTAATGAAATTAAGGTTTGTATTACTTTTTATTCCTGTCAAATGATTACTGTATAAAGAGGAAAACGTCTGTAATCTAACATTTTTCCTTTTTTTTTTTAATTTTTTTTTTATATGTCACAGCTAATGTCTGCTTGGAACACTAGCCTTCTACAAGTATATATGTGTGTGTGTGTATATTATAATTGAGAAAAGAGAATAATGCATGGACAAACAGACCGAGAAACGAGTTTAAGCTTTTTTCTGTAGCTGTGCAGAAGAGTTTGTGAAGTCAGACATCTCTTTTCTCTTGTGCTGTGTTGTCTCTCTGCGCCTCACATTCTCTCTCCCTCTGGGTGTCTGTGAGATGTTAATTACCAAATTCTCTCACAGCAAAGGGACAGAATTAGGCTGATAACAGCCAATTTGTACCTCAGTCATGCAAATAAATCTAATATGCATGCAGATGCAGTCATATCAGGCTTGTGCTGAGTGTTATATCTAAAACACCTCTGTGCACTTAAAAACAGCAAAACAAACATGTGAGTGGTGCTTGCCACGCAAATGTCACCGGTTCAGTGACAAATAGGAAGGTCCACAATAAAGAAATGCGTACATATTTGCTTTTTGTACTGTATCATATTTAAAACTTTATAATACATTTCTATGGTTTCTAAATGTTCAACATCATCAAACCTTTGCTGAAAAACCTGTTGTACACAATCTGCTACATGCTTTCTGTCGTCTGATTGATAGATTATACTTTTTTAGCAAGTAAAAGAACTTTTAGTATAATTGTAAAAAAACGTCCCTCTTGAGGTTATGGCTCATGTGTCTTTTTTGCTGTGAAATCTTTACTGATTTTTATGAAGTAAACATAAGAATAACTTGTATACAAGATGGAAGTAACTGAAGTAACTTATAGGTTTACTTACATTACCCATACATGATTTTTAGGGGGAGAAAGAAACGTGTTAAAATGTAAGTATCAAATATGATCATCAGGCTTTTGAGGAATGTTTATTTGTTCATCTCTCAGTGACTATTCTGGCTATTATTAGATATGCCAGGTTTACAGGGTTATAAAACCCTAAATATGTCATAAGGCTTATCTATAAAAAGTAAAAACATATTTTACTTACACCTTCCTTACACATTTAAAACACTTACATTTTTTAAAAGAAAGTACAATAGATAATTATTTTTTTATTTATTATATGCATTTATTAAATATATAATATACATTCATTCAGAAATTAATAACATGAATGAATTACAATTTATGAATTGTAAGCAACAAGTAAATGTACAGTAAAAGTAAATGTAAGCCAAGATATAGTTCAGAATGGTAGAAATAGTAATGCTTGCTTTAGCAAACACCACTAATAAGGCATCTCTCCACCGGACTGCAAACAAACCACAGCGGATGAGGAAAGGTTAGGTTACAGTACTCAATTCAAGGTCGTTTTGTGGAAGGTTAAAAATCACTGCCCGTTAGGGATTTGTCAAGGTTTGTTGAGATTCATTCATTCTCAGAGCATGTCTTGGTGTATTAAAGACCCACTTGCACCTCAGACATCTGTGCTCTCAAGCACGGCTGTTTGTCTTAGCTCCTGAAACAGGCACTCTTTAAAGGTTGTGTTTATGTTTGTGCACATGACTAAAACTGTCCTCTCTTCAGAAGCTGATAAATTTATATTTTTATGCACAGAGTGTGACATGCTTTCACATGTGAAGGTTAGGGACCCTGTCAATCGTGGTGCACCTACAGTCCTTGTAAAGAGTTGTATGGCAGTGAGTCACTGCTTGAGGATATAACAGAAATGAATGAATAGTAAACTGAAAACTACCTCTGTCCTTGAATTGACATCTCTTATAAAACAGCAACTTTTTCATTGTAAACCCTAAATACGAATCAACTGGTTTGAATGAGTTGGTTGAATAAATGATTCTATGATTCACATATTTAGATTTGCTGTGGGTTTAGTTCAGGTTGGTCTACAAAATGCCATCATGGCTGAACAGCTTTTTTTTCGTTTAGTCGACTACAATTTGGACATGATGTCAATTTATGCTTCTCATGCAGGTCAGGTATTGATCGAGCTGTTCTGAGTCTGTCAAATTTTAATCTGATTGAATGCATTCATTGCTGTGAAGGCCAATTTTGTGTTTACTGTTAGAAATCAGTTTTTTTTTTCTCCTGAATATGGGAAAATAGTCTAAATGAACATTCTAAAAATGTCCATTAAGCTTTAATGTTATGAGCCTTAAATAGTATAATGTACACCGCAAACAGATGCATTAAATGAATGGGAAATAAATAGCAACGCATATAGTATATGCAAATATTTACAAACAATCAGTGAATTAATTTAGAAGACTGGGATAGGATAAATAGGCTATATGCAGGGTTGCCAACTCGCACGCATTTGGCGTGAGACACATGCATAGACTGTATATAACCCGTGGTTTCTGAAGAGCGTTTATGAAGCTCAAAGCTGGTGGAGCCGGCCGTCGCCATCTTGGCAGTGCGTCACTGCTCGTCACTCCTGGATAATCGAAAATGGGCAAAGAGGCGGGAGCTGGTTGCTGAAACCACACCCCCCTAGTTCGACGGTGGTGACAGCAGCGGCAATCCACCTGTCACTCAAGTGGCCACGCCCTTAATTATGCAGAACTTTAAGGCTTAATATAATTTAAATGGATGAGTTATCAAAAAATTCACCCCCCTCGCAGTTGTCATGAAGGGCAAAATTAGCTATATAGACCAAAACCACTTTTTGTACCAGGCTGTAAACATATTTTTTTCTGCTGTAAAGTTGGGCATTTTAACATGGGGAGTCTATGGGACTGACTCCCTTTTGGAGCCAGCCTCTAGCGGCCAGTCGATGAATTGCAGTTTTAGTCCCTTCCGTGTTGGTTTCACGAGAGAGACCGGGAGGTTGGCGCTTGGACACACGCTTTTAGGCTCTGTCTCATGCTTTCACTCTGCCCATTTAAATCTCACGCCAAAGTGGCAACCCTTCTTGCGATATGAAACAAAGTCTCAGCTTTCAAATGTTGTAAGCTTTAATACGAAATTCAAACAATAAATACAGTTTTGGCGCACTTCAGAATCAGAATCAGAATTAGCTTTATTGCCAGGTATGTTTACACATACGAGGAATTTGTTTTCGAGACAGAAGCTTCCACAGTGTAACAGAATGACAGCGACAGAACAAAAAACACAGATATTAAAATAAATAAGTAAATAGAGCAAGTAAATAAGGAATAAAAATATATAAATTGACAATTGTATGTGCAGGTATATTACAATAGACAGTTTTGTATGTACAGGTACTGTATATTATGTGCAAATTTGAGGTGTAGACTGAGTATGAGTGTTAGATAAATAAGTGTATGAGTGTATAAATAGTGTGTGTTCCACAGTTATTGTTAAGTGTTCATGAGATGGATTGCCTGAGGGAAGAAACTGTTCCTGTGTCTGGCCGTTCTGGTGCTCAGAGCTCTGTAGCGTCGACCAGATGGCAACAGTTCAAAGAGGGAGTGTGCTGGATGTGAGGGGTCCAGAGTGATTCTGCCAGCCCTTTTGCTCACTCTGGATGAGTACAGTTCTTGGAGAGAAGGGAGGGTTGTACCAATGATTCGCTCAGCAGTCCGGACTACCCTCTGTTATCTTCTTAGGTCAGATTTGGTAGCTGAGCTGACCCAGACAGTTATAGAAGCGCAGAGGATGGATTCAATGATGGCGGAGTAGAACTGTTTCAGCAGCTCCTGTGGCAGGTTGAAATTCCTCAGCTGGCGAAGGAAGTACAACCTCTGCTGGGCCTTTTTCACAATGGAGTCAATGTGAGTGTCCCACTTTAGGTCCTGAGAGATAGTGGTGCCCAGGAACCTGAATGACTCCAGTGCAGTCACAGAACTGTTCATGATGGTGAGTTGAGGGAGAGCAGGGGGGTTCCTTCTGAAGTCCACTATCATCTTAATGGGGCGTAAATCGTAAAATGGAGCTCTTCAGTTAAAGCCAGAGCCATTGAAAAACAGAGTTACTACAAGCTTTGATTTCGCCGGCGTCGCCACGTGGTCATGTGGTTCATGGAGCTCTCCAAACAAACCAGCGTTGACAGTACATTTGAATGGGTTTAAGTTGGATAAACAACAGCTTCACTATACAGGTATTTGCAGCATTTTTTGGTAAACAATACAGCATACATGCATTGATTATTACGTAGATGACATTTACAGTATTATTTTATTCTGGAGAGTGATGGAGAGGCAACGTTAATATGATTTTCTTAAACCTCAGGTATTGCTTACTTATAATGTGACCATACAGCTTAACTATTTTTCAGTTAAATAGGTGTTCTATAAAGTCTCTTAAAATTATGTTAACACAGACCTTGTTTTACACATGAATTAAAAATCTTTGTTCAATGTGTAAAAGCAGCATTCACATCCACTTCGTGCTAAGCGTCTGTCATTTCCAGTTGTTAGTTCCAGAGCATCACATGTAAAACCCTTGTGTTTTATCTCTACGTCTGTTCGATACAACGTCTACATTGACATCAGTAGATTCGTGGAGTTCCGCAACAGCGTTAATTCTAGTGTTTAGGTGCGTTTCCAGGGGTAATGCTGAGTTTCATTCAAAGTCCGATGTGGGCTATTCCTACTCGACATATTCGACTATCGAACACGAAGGCGCTCCATTGCTTTAGTTCGCTTTACAGGTGTCCGATTGTCAACAAAGAAGTCTCTAAACAATCAACCGCGGAAGATAAACAATATACAACGCTGGCGTTTTTTGTGCATTTGCAATATTAAAACGATTAGTCGTTCGTCGTGTATTGGCTTAGAGTTTGAGTGACGTCATTTTCCCGTGTGTCGACCAAATCATAGCTGTGGATTTCTGCACGATTTTTGAAGTTGTAAGTTGGCGCTCCATTTTACTTCTAAATACAGCGCTGGAAAATCCGGGTTCAATGTAGCACCGCATAACAACTGAAACATGTCTGACATATGTGTGAAAATTGAGTTTATTAAAGAGGAGAGTGAAGACATGAGATATGAAGGAGCGTAAAGAATGAAAATTGAGTTTATTAAAGAGAAGAGTGAAGACATGAGATATGAAGGAGCGTACAGAATGAAAATTGAAGATACAAAGGAAGAAAGTGGTTGGTGTGCATTCTTTTCTTCATTTTTCATTAATGACTGCTGGTGAATGTTAAGGTCATTTTCAGGCAGTACACAAGAGTAGAGAGAAATGATGTGCATGTCGCCCAAGTCATTGTCCATTTGCCTCGGTCTCGGGCTGAGGACTTTTACTTTGACTACGAATTTGATCATGAGCATAATCTTTTTTTCTTTTTTTTGAATGATTCAAAAAAGGACTGACTCATAAGAGTAATTTGTTAGTGAATTGAACTGCACCCGTTGTATTTTTGATTCACCAAAAAGAACCGGTTTAAAAGGGTCAATTTGTTTGTGATCCATACTGCAGTTACTATGTTCGGTTATGTTATTGCGTGCAGCCCATGAGGACAATGAGGACAAGTGATGTTTTTTTGTCATTATTTTGCGGAGCATGTCCTTTTTGTATATTATTAGATTCGATTCAGACTCCAGACTTGATAACATGACTTGTTTTCTCTTGTGGCTGTAGATGATTCAGAGCAGATTTATAGATTTAAACAACAATAGCTGTCACATGGTGTAAACAATGTGAAATGTAATATTTTTCTCACACCTTGAATGCACGTGTGTGCACACATTTTAATTATTATTATTATTAAAAGAAAAAAAGTGCACTTTCAATGTAAAAACTATTTATAATTCATAAATAGCATTAAGTGTCTGGGAAATGTGACATGTTTGAATATAGATAGTTGGATAGATAGACGGACGGACGGACGGATGGACTGATAGATAGATTCACACTGGAGAGCGATCTTCACCATGTGTGATCTTCACCATGTTTTGAGAAAATAATTAACTTTAAGCGTGACACAAAAGTAAATATCGAAAAGAAATTATTCACGTGCCCTCAATGTGGCAGGAGTTTCACAGATAAAGAAACCTTGAATGCACACTTGAAAATGCATACTGGAGAAGAGATTTTCAGATGCAACCAGTGTGGGAAGAGTTTCCCATGTGAAGAATATCTCAACAGACACATGAAAGTCCACACTGGAGAACAACCTTTCACCTGCTCTCAGTGTGAAAGTTGTTTCACAGACAAAAGAAGCCTTAAGAAACTTTTTACTTTACTTTTACTTTTAGTCATTTAGCAGACGCTTTTATCCAAAGCGACTTACAAATAAGAAAAAACACATGAGAACTCACAATGGAGAAAAACCATTCACGTGTTCTCAGTGTGAGAAGAGTTTTACACGTAAAGAAACCTTTAATGTGCATGTGAGAATTCATAATGGAGAAAAGCCTTTCAGATGCCTTCAGTGCAGAACCGTGAGATATTGTACTGGTATCGCTACAGGAACGCCCTTTCACCGTTTGTATCACCCCGCTTCCCATATTTCTCACAGGGAGCGTCATGGCGGACGCCCCAATCCACTAAAATTGAAAAAATAATACTGTTTTT
>NW_015654553.1:215541-223376 GCF_001515625.1 Sinocyclocheilus rhinocerous
CAGGGGTGCACATAAGTTTTTCAGCCTGGTTCTCATAAGAGTGCTTAGACAAATAAATCTAGGCTACGCGCTGCCATTTTCAATTCAGTTTGAATAGAAACCCTATACAGTATTAGAGTTTGTCGATCTAAAATGGTAATTGTGCATTAACAGCTTTCAACCATATCGGTTCGCAAATGCGCTGTCAGAACTTATTTACACAGCGCATTTTTTATTTTGGTCGTGCATGCGCACCTGAGTACCACTTATGTGCACCCCTGTATATATATATATTTATATATGATTGCCAGAATCTGCTATTTAAAATGTGTAATTAAAACATCTCCAAGTCGAAACTAATTAAAAAGTACATTTCTCTTAAAGGTGAAGTTTTGTTTTTGGTCAAAATACATTATTTTAACACAGTTTATTGTGACTACTACAAGTATGCCATCGAGGGTTTATCTCCCCCAATAATGTAAATATTGAGCCTCCCAGGACCATCCAGAAATTTAGAATGGTCCACTCGGATCCGTCAATCATTCCTGCTCAACCAATTGCGAGGGTTTGGGCGTGTGGCTACTGTAGAAGGCTGAGCCTCAGGGTTGTTTAGCCAGTGTGGGAAGTTGGCTTTGACGAATTACATTGGAAAAGAAATTATGATTCGGTTACAGAAGAAAATTTAAAAAAAAAAGAAAAACTTGCCAAAATACTCAGAGATGGGTAAAACAAGAGTAAACAGTGGCAGTGCTTTTACAAGATGAAGGGATTTGATGGAATGTTTTGGTTTTAATCGAGACGCCGAACTTGTAGAGTTTCTTCTTGATAGGTCAGCTAAACTCAAGTTTTGGCCACACGTTAGCTCTTTTCTGTCAAGCCCCATATAAAATATTAAGATATTGAAAGGATAAGAATAATTGTAAGGGTGTGATTAGTGTAAGGGGCGTTTGCAAAGGTTGTTTGAAAATATTTGTTATTCTTGTAATTCCGCTAGGTAACAATAATAGCACAGAAACTGCATACATTACCTTTATGATAGAATGTGTTTATTTCCACAAAGTCAGAAGATTTTTTTTAACATGACATGCATTGGCATGAACATGGTGCTAGGAGTGGCTGCCTGCCAGAGCTTGCATTTTGTTGTGTAGATTAATTACCATTTAGATTACATTTGTTTCCTTTCATGTCATAGCGATTAAGTATGCAACAGTTCTGGCCAACTCCTGATAGCCACTTCATAATCTATGGTCATTCTCAAAGGAAATCACTTTCATTTGATAATGGCAACCCTTTACATTATTTTCACATTACTTTCTCTGTAGAGCCAAATTTCTTTCACATAGCTGAAACACTGTCAGTATGAAAGCACAACGCATGCCTGCTGAAGATGAGTTACTATATAACATTGCATGACCTTTAGTGAAAAATTAGCTGTTATTCATTGTAAAGGTTAAAGTGGGGAAATTATACCTATTATTTTTGTTGGTTTGGAGACTTTTTTCCTTTATTTTCATAGGACAGTTAAGTGGAGACACAGGACAGATCTTACGTGGCCTGAGCATGTAAACAGATAACAAATACAAATAACAAATGTAGCGAGGTGAAATTTTAACAAGTTATTCTTACTGTTTTATTGCCATTAGTGTTCTGTCTGTGCTTGTGCAAAACGTCAGTGTTTAAATGTGATTTGATTCAGATGGATTGAGATCTGTACTTTGACTTGGCAAATTCCTTCTTTGTGAATTCGCTTTCATGTTTCATGTTGTGTCCACTTGTATGGACACAACATTTTGAAATGTCATGGCTATTTTTTGTTTTATCTGTAGCAATGTGTGATATTATGGGAATTGACCTGTTTGAATTATAAATAGGTCCATATAAATTCCAAACTGTGGCATGGTTGAAATAATGTAGCGCTTTAGTTTAGTAACAAATTAAAGGAATAGTTCACCCAAAAATGAAAATTTGCTGAAAATGACGTAGATGAGTTTGTTTCTTTGGAGAAATTCATCATTGCATCACTTGCTTACCAATGAATCCTCTGCAGTAAATGGGTGCCATCAGAATGCAGAGTCAAGTGGATTATTTGTGGATTATTGTGATGTTTTTATCAGCTGTTTGGACTCTCATTCTGACGGCACCCATTCACTGCAGAGGATCCATTGGTGAGCAAGTGATGGAATGCTACATTTCTCCAAATCTGTTCCGATGAAGAAACAAACTCATATACATTTTGGATGGCCTGAGTATGATTACATTTTTAACTGTTTCAGCTCTTCTTTTAATGTTAGTACTTTTTGCAAGAGTGTAGAACTACATATTTGGTCATGGTTTAAAAATCAGAAAAAATGAACAGTCTATATTTCTTGACCATTAATCTGATTATTTGATTATTATTTATTAATCTGATTATGTATAACTTAAAAAAAAGAAGTTGTGTATGAGAAAGTGTATGCAGCCATTTATACAGAACATATGGATACAAACACGTAAAGTATGTTTTTCCTATTGTTTGTGAAAGGAAGTGAAAAAATAGCATGTGTGATATATCGCTTATATAAATGTCTCTGGTGTGTTTGAGCTCATAACTCGTGAATCTCTCAATGTGAGAATGAGATAGGGAAAGAAAAAGATGGGTGGTGGCACAGTAATATTAGTATAACTCAAGTATAGTAGTATAATAGTTATGTCAATTTTATGTAAAAAAAATGATAAACTAGTTGTGTATATTTCAGTGCTCAGACTTTGTGCTCCAAACAGTGTTGTTATACCAAACTGCTTCACAACAACAACTCATAAGACCTTTAAAATTGCAATATTCCCTCTTATTTCTTATTCATGAAGACAAACATTTCATTAAACCCCTCAAATTAATAAATTAATAAATGATTAAATGGTAAATTATATAAATGATTATGAATGATAAATGATTATAAATAATAATAATAATAATAATAATAATAAAAAATGTAAAATATGAAGGAAATAAAACAACAAAAATACACGGTTACTTTAACTGAATTGAGCTGAAAAATGACAGAGAATATCTTCTATAGTTTTTTAAATGTTATGGCAATTTTTTTTTTTTTAATCTGTAGCAGTGTGTAATATTTTGAGAACTGACTTGTTTGAATTATAAATAGGTCTTTACAAATTCCAAACTGTGGCATAGTTGAAATAATGTAGTGCTCTGCTTTAGTAACAAATTAAAGAATAGTTCACCCAAAAATGAATGATAAATGATTATAAATAATAATAATAATAATAATAGAACAAGAATGCAAAAAAAGGAAATAAAACAACACAAATGCATTGTTGCTCTCTTAAAGCTACAAACTTGAACTGAATTGAGCTGAAACATCTTCAGAGAAAATATTATGTAGACCTGCTTTATAGCTGAATCTAATCTGTTTCATAATTTATTAACTTTGCAACATCAACACTGTTATTGAACTGAAATTAATCAACACTGACCTGACTTGAGCTGAATAATGACAATGCAGCATAACAAAATGTGGAAAAATAAAGGGGTCCGAATCCTTTCTGAATGCACTGTATTTAACAGAAAGACAAAAAAAAAAACTTTTAGTGAACCAGCTTCCTTAAAAAAAAGTCCTTTAAGGATGTTCCCAAAATAATGTTTTATCTGTCAGGATTATGGACTGTCTGTGTCATGTTTTGCCCCTGTTTCTGTTCCCTTATTTGGTCATGTTCCTGTCCTCGTTTTGTTAATTAGTTGATTAGGCATCCCATACACCTGTGTTTCCCCAATCATCCCCTGTATTTAAGTCCTAGTCTGTGCAGTCTGTCTCTGTTGGTTCTACTTATGTTCTTGTGTTTCCTGCCGTTCCCAGTGTTGGATGTACCCTGTGTTTCTTGGATTAAAGACTGTTTAGTTTATTCCTCATCTCCATCGTTCCTCACCATCACAGATTATGACAGAAGAACCGACCAAAAACAGTTATCTCTGTGCTTTCCCCTCTGTTTGTTTTCTCGTTTTTCTCAGTGTTTTTGTTTCCGTTGTGTTTCCCTCATGGATGCCCTCCTTCGCCCGGAATTCGGCGCCACCTTGGTCGGGCGTCGACCCACCATCGCCTCAGGACTCTGCTCCTCTCGCTGCACCTCGTCGCTCCGTCCCACCAGCTCTATTGGGCTCCTTCCTCCCGGCAGCTCTACCTTGGTCCTCAGTCGCTCTGGCTCCGCCGCAGATCTCCGGACCTACGTCTTGGGTCGCCAGAGCCCTCGGCTCCACCCTGGCCCCCCGGATCCTCGGCATCCCCCCGAGGACCATATGAGACTGTTCCAGCTGCTAGCAAGCACCACCAGCTACCTGTACGACGCGCTCTGTGTTTTCTATGACGCCAGTCTAAACACCGCGTGCAGAGCGCCATCGTCCGAAGATGGTCCTCGAGCAGATTTCACCACGTTTGTGGAGTGGATTCTGGCGAGAAACGGATCGCCTCTCATCGTAGTGTGAGCGCGGAGAGGAGCTTCGCCCCCTGCACCGCGGCTGAGGGTGAGCTGAGTATGGCACGGTGAAAGTGCCAAAGCGAAGAGGAGAGGGCTCCAGTCCCCGAATCCAGTCCAGAGCGCCCTCCAGTGCCAGCTCCTCGTTATCGCCCTCAAGTGTTCGCTCCTCCTGAGCTCCATCCTGTTCCCGCGTTCAGCCTAGAGGGGGCTTCCGATCCAGAGTTAAGCCTTGAATGCCCGGAGACTCACAAATGCCCGCCCTCCCACCCGCTCCAGCCTTCTCCACCGCTGTCGTCTGGCAGCCCCTCGGCTCGCCCTCAGCCCACCATCGAGCCCCTGTTTCTGTTCCCTTATTTGGTCATGTTCCTGTCCTTGTTTTGTTAATTAGTTTGATTAGTCATCCCATACACCTGTGTTTCCCCAATCATCCCCTTTATTTAAATCCTAGTCTGTGCAGTCTGTCTCTGTCGGTTCTACTTATGTTTATGTGTTTCCTGCCGTTCCCAGTGTTTGATGTACCCTGTGTTTCTTGGATTAAAGACTGTTTCGTTTATTCCTCATCTCCATCGTTCCTCGTCATCACAGATTGTGACATTATCAGATTCAAATGGAGACTATTTTTGTGGGATTAATTTTTGAATTTCTTCATCAGTTTAGTCAAAGTACAGATTGTTATAGATGTTCAGATTACTAACAGCAAGTGAACAAAACATCATGCTCAAATACAAGGAAATGAATAAACCCAAAATAGAAATTTCCATGGCGACACTGAGTTTGGTTTAATGAACTGTCACTAATAGCTTCCTGTATGACTAACACCGATTTGTATGTACAATTCCATACACATCTTCTCCCATCCTATCCCTTACACATTACAGGCAGTGTGACATGTCTCAAACTGCCACTAAAACCACTAGTGTAGACAAACTGTGAGCTTTTAAGTGCACTTGTGAAAGGCTTTGTTCTGGCAGTGAAACACCAGCACACGTCCTACTTCAATGGCGATATGAACTGTCCGTTAAGGTCAAGAGTTTTGTTCTGCACTGGCCGAGTGAAAGAGACACATCCTTGAGAGTGGAGAGAGTGGTGTGTGTGTGTTTGTGCTTTGTCTTTATTTACCACACTGAAACACAGTGATATGCATTAGCACTTAAGCTGTAAGACATTCAAGGCCTTGTATTACAGCTTTAACTGGTGAAATCATTGTAATTCATGACTTCACTACTTTTATGATAAAAGACTCCATTGTTCATTAAATATTTACATTTATCATACTTAGAATAATATCAAAAATAAGCAAAGTAACTGGCCATATATTGCCTGAAACATAAGTTATGCAAGCGTAAGGTCGATTCACAGGCATGCTAACATTCAGTAAAGTAGCACTCTTATTTTATCAAGCTTTATAACAATTTCTTCTTATTTAAAGCCTACACAGAAAGAAAGGAATATGCCGTATTGGATCTCTCTTCCAGTTTAGCTGCACAAACACACTCGCAATCAGATTTGAGCAGCAGCAGCATGGACAGATCCTGCAGTAATTGATGGCAGAGCGTTTCTTTCACTCTCTCACCGCAGTCAATAGCAGTCATTGAGCGGCCTGAAATATAGACATCTCCCCTGGTCAAATCATAATTACTCTGCTGATTATGGAAATCCCTCATAAAAAATCTATAACGGCTTCCTGACATGTTTTGTTTCCTTGTTGTTACTGTTCAATCATTCATAACTCCAGGAGTCTGTGGCTGAATTCTTATTAATCTAAGCTGTGTAAATTCAGTGTTGCTATCTACCATATTTTCCTCAAAATAAATCGCACATGGCAAGTTCACGGGTTAAAAAATGAATTGTTGAGGGGAAATAAACACAGATACGTTTCATCGGTGTATAAATAAAATTGTATTATTACATTCAGAAGTAATGTAAAATATACCAGTACATAATTTTGTTTTATAAATGTTACAGAGTACTATAAACATGTATTTCAGTTCCTCACACTTTGCAAAAAAATCACTACAACCGCAATAAAAAAGTCACTTTTGTAATAGAGTGCTGCAGGGATGACATATGTTTGTAGACTAAAACCCAGAAACGAGCTATCATTTCACCACTTCTGGTTTCATCTTCCTGAATTTATTTATTTATTTATTTATTTATTTATTTATTTCAATGGGTTTTTTTGTTAAATGCCTGAAATAATGTCTGTGGTGAACACAAGCTCAATATATATTAACGTTTTATTCTATGACATAAAATGCATCAGTAATCTCTTGTGATTTTTTTTTTTTTTTCTTTTTCAGCTTTTACTTAAATGGCGGTTGCTAACAAGTGTCTAAATGGGACTACAGCTGTTGTCAATTACATTAAACATCGCACTGAACAGGTAAACTCATCTGCTCACTAGTTGCTTTTACAGTCTCTTTGTGTTTATAATCACACTCTTGCAAACTATTCTAACTCAAACTTTCAGGAAAAAAATATTTTTTAATGAAGACTAAAAAAGTTGACAGAAGTTGAAGTCTAAGTGATGTGACCATGGTGTAGTTTGTTTAAAGCCTATGTTTAGCTTTTTAGTTCTGCCAAATGTATTTAGGCTTCAATATTCATAAATGTTGTGTTCAGTTGTTAAGCTTAACATGATGAACAAAACATAAGTATCATACACTTCTGCTGGTCACAGAGCTTATTTTTTGCAATAATCCAAACACCACGGTAAAAATCATATTGTGTTTTTGTTAAGGGAATGTAAATCACAGCATGTTTCAGATGATAAAAAGACATGCCTCATATTCTGGAGAATAGTCAGACTTAAGCCTCGTACACACCGGGACGATTATCGCGCGCACTTATCGCTGACGTTTTTCTACGCGTCTTTTTTGTTCATACCCAAGCGATTTTCGCAGGCGATGAGCCGAGTGAACGTGCAAATTCACTCCCTGACATTAGATGGCGCTTAATGAAAAAGAAATACCCCGGTACACATCGAATCCTATTTCATCTGCAATTCCTCTCCATAACAACTCCCTCTTATCGAGATTTTTGTAGTAGCTGTCGTGTTTGTCATAAAGCCCTTTGTGTTCAGACACCAATGAGACCAGCAGCTCTACATTCATCTTGCCTCGATGCATCTTCTTGGTCTACTTACTTCCTCTTTGTCGTTAGGTATCAATGTGTGCTCGGCAAGACCGTTTTGTGCTTGAGCACCACCAAGTCGTGTTTTACTGTAACTTCAGCAGCTCCAGGCACGTAACAAAAGCGCCAATCTCATTGGTCGGCCAGTTTTTAACACGGCGCGTTAAAGTTTAGATGGTATTTTTTCTATTCATCTTGCTTCTGTATAATGCATATTAAAGTTCATAAGTGCAGCGCTGCTTTGTTTACAGCGG
>NW_015654553.1:225848-228565 GCF_001515625.1 Sinocyclocheilus rhinocerous
CTGGCCAGGATTTCTATATTGCTTTGATTCAAAGTACCTCGACAGCGTTTCGAAAAACACAAGGAACCGATGTCATACACCGATCGGTCTGCACACGCAAACAAAGCCAAACCCTAGATGTTTTAGGCAATATAGAAATCCTGGCCAGGACGCGTCCAGGGAAAATGGCACGTATGGTCACCCTACGTATACAGCGAAATGCGTCTCCGGGCTTAGATTGTAAAACAACATGCCAATCTAAAAAAATAAAATAAAAATCAGACTTTGAAGACTGTTCTCCAGGTACACCTGAAGTGAGCAAATTAGATCTACTGGAGTGTGAATACATATTGCCAACACCAGCATGTCACTTTACAAATCTCTCTGTTTCAGACACATTAATCTTTGATTAAAATATCCAAGTGCTTGGCAAGTGTGTGTGTGGGGGGGAACATGCTCCAATTTGCCTCCATTTTACTAATCATGCAAATGAGAGTGACTTAATATGCACTAATACATTCTTAATGACTTAATGAATAATGCATTGGAAAGACCAGGAATTGTAAAATTGTAATAGAACAACAATTTACTTGTTAATATGTGATTATCAAACTTGTGCACATTTTCAAACTCCCTAAACGAGATTGGAGAGACTAAAACGGAGCAAAAGGTTTGATGTGCAGTTACATGTATCTTCTTTAAGAGTTTAAACACTGGCAAATTTTGAAACCCTAAATGTAGTTAGCTACTTTGTAGTTTATAGGATAGTTAACTTTTTTTTAAAAGGTCATAAATTGTATTTTAGATAGCTTAGCTTAAAAGATGAAAGGGTCAGATCTGCATTCATGTAGCTCAAACATTAGAGCATGACGCCAGCAATGGGAATGCATGAACTGATAAAAAATTGTATACCTGGAATGCTATGTAAGTCACTGGAAAAAATCTGATTCTAAAAACAGATACAAAAGAGTAATGCTTCAGCCATAAGAGGCAGCTATTGCGCTTGTTCAACAGATGTTTAGTCAGAGGACAGTTGTGAGTGTTGAGTTTGCTCTGCTGGAGTTTGAGTCCGAGCCATGTTTGTGTGAACCGAGAAGGTCGTGACTCCAGTATCACACTGCGTCTGTCTGTGGAAAGGCTGTTAGTCAGAAGAGCTGTCGAGCGAGCGAGTGTATGTGTGAGAGCATTTCAACACAGCAGCTCAGCTTGATGGACACACATTATCAAATGTCTTCCCGTCAGCTCACAGTGTGGTGGAAGAGCAGAGATAGACAGACACAGAACATAATGCCAACAGGCAAGATTTGCAAGGAGAAAAAGATAAAAGTCGTTATCTTCAAAGATAAAAAGATGAGTCTTTCTCAAAGTCTAAAATGTGGTTTGGGCCTTCTCTCAGCCATGTCAACACTCTGCATCAGCCGTGCATCCTGGAGCCATGAAGATGGAATACACAAGTAAAAAAAAGTAATGACAAACTGCTGAGCAGAAAGAAAGAAGCGTGTTTCATGCTCCTTTTAAAGGGGTCACATCATACCAATCTTATGAATCACATGGTGGCAGATTCACAAAACAATCTGTGCTGAAATGACTTGACACTCTACCTACTTCTTTTCCTTTTCCTGTCTAGTTTCAGAACACTAAATATGCATCACTGATGTGTAAATGTTGCACAGTGTCCCAAACAGACGCAGTGCGATTAGATTCCAGCGACAGGCAATTTGTTTGTCCACACCAGACGTGACAAGGCTACATGACACGACAAAATCAATCAACAAAATGGATAAGCACATAATCTAATTCAAAAATGTAATTCCATTTTAACATTATTGAAAATACATACTGAGTGACTGATAAAATCTTTATGGAATACACTTGTTTGTTCACAGCAAGTTCACAGGTTTAACGTGCATGTTTCCTTTTGATTTATTTATTTTATTGATCAATGTTAGTATGGCTATAAAGGTCAAGCAAAATTATTTTCAAACTCACATTAGACTTTTTTTTTTACATTAAATAAAGCACATAATCAGTACATGAGATCCTCTTTGTCCATAGTGTGCATTCTGTTGTTCTAGCCACATCGAAATGAAGTTACAGAAATAGAAACAATTCTTAAAATTGAATTCACTGTCACTCGTTGTGTGTAGCTTTTGTGGCTGGTTAGGAAAAAACTTGTAAAAAGAAATATAATGTAACTTGTATTGAATTGTATTGTTGTCAGGATTATGGACTGTCTGTGTCATGTTTTGCCCCTGTTTCTGTTCCCTTATTTGGTCATGTTCCTGTCCTCGTTTTGTTAATTAGTTGATTAGTCATCCCATACACCTGTGTTTCCCCAATCATCCCCTGTATTTAAGTCCTAGTCTGGGCAGTCTGTCTCTGTCGGTTCTACTTGTTATGTTCATGTGTTTCCTGCCGTTCCCAGTGTTGGATGTACCCTGTGTTTCTTGGATTAAAGACGGTTTCATTTATTCCTCGTCTCCATCGTTCCTCGCCATCACAGATTGTGACAGAAGAACCGACCGATAACAGTTACCTCTGAGTTTTCCCCTCCATTTGTTTTCTCATTTTTCTCAGTGTTTTTGTTTCCGTTGTGTTTCCCTCATGGATGCCCTCCTTCGCCCGGAATTTCTCCTCCTCCTGCTGGAGCAGGGGGAGAGATCGCTTGAGGACCATATGAGACTGTTCCAGCTGCTAGCAAACACCAACAGCTTCCCAGATGACGCGCTCTGTGCATT